>NC_043969.1:1058346-1188346 GCF_902148855.1 Sphaeramia orbicularis
ATGTGGCAGTTATTGAATATACTGTAACTTAATAACTTAACATCTAGAAAATAGATCCCATTGGCAACATTTGATGATAGGTTTCCAATAGCAGGCTGTATTTACTGACTACAGGTGAAAACGATGACACACACAAAACGCAGTTTTGAACAGTCCCAAATATCCTTTTCGGAGTTTCAAATATTGAGTATGTATTAGGCTACCTGTGAACATTTGAGGCTTTGGTGGGGGCAGGTCCAGACTTTAGATTTGTCCTACCTATCCTGTGCTCTGACATGGGTCTCCTACTGCTCTGTCCACTGCAGGATGTACGACAGGAAAACCTATGTGTTTACATTCTCTGGCAACAGGATGGTGTTTCCGACTTGTGTGGATTATTATATTTAATAGTTTTAGTGAGTAATTTCAACATTTTTACCAATAAATGTATGAAGTGCAGGATGTTATTGTCTAACCTGACCTGCCAGTCTGAACATGAATATAGAACATTTTAATGAGCACAGATTAATTCTTATCAGAAATATTTAGACAACTTACATGCCTTTTATCTTAATAGCAGTCACAACACCGCTTCATACACTATGTATGCCCATCTCATCTACAGCCCATCGACCCACTCAATCAACAGTAGTTTTGCTAATCCTACATTAATTTAGAAACTATAACTTACACTCAGGATCCTACAGATGTCTACATATATCAGTAACTGAAAAGTGTGAGCTCATTTTAAGTCTGCATTCAGGTCATGATTTACAGAGTAACACAAATTTTACACCAACTCCTGTTCGCTTAAGTGGACTAACTTGACACATTTAGAGCAGATATACTGTAAATATCACTATAAACTGCATAGCAACTGTAAAATTATCAATGAGCCATGATAAAGTTCCCTAAGTACAATGAATATTACACACACACACACACACATATATATATATATATATATATATATATATATATAAAACCTCCACACTTTGGAGTCATTTTAGGGTGACCTGTTTGTTTATTATGGTGCATATTTTTGGTCTGTGGGAGAACCACACCTTTTTTGAATAAACACTGGTGTAGTGAACGTTTAACTTATGTCCCACATATTCTGAAAAACATGTGCGTTACAACAGGTAGTCCAGGTGGATGGGTGAAGAGACCAGATTATTCTCCATTAAATGCTTTACTTCTGGTTGGTTAATTAGAACCATGTGTAACATAGCCTACAGTGCCACCTTCTGATTACATGATGCAGCCTACTTTCTTGGCTCCAAACCAGTTTATGGAAATGCATGTAACTCTCATTTATGTTGTTTTTTTTTTTTTTTTTTACAGTTGCTTTGTATTACTGAATAACTAATGTTAATGTGTAATGAATACTGTTGGATTACTATTCTTATTTCACAAGGTATTTGGTGTTTTTGTAAATAATAGTACTAAAGAAGGCATTTGAATACTGATGGTAATAGTAGTAGCTATGAAGGGCCAAGGCATTCAGGTTAGTTTGCTACCTATCTAGATAGAGAAGCAGGGATCTGAAAAATTGGAGGAATCCTAAGCTCTATACTCATGTTGAAAAATCCTGTTTGCATCTGGATTGAAGAGAATTCATGTTCAGTATGAGCTGCGTGCAAAAGAAAAAGCAAATGCCTAATCAGAGCAGGACTGATCTCTGCCAGTGCACTGAATGACACTTTTTTCCCATGGGCCTCTGTATGACTGATCAGCACACAGATGGAAACGCAATGGAGACAGAAAACCCTAAATACGGTCTGTTAAAGATACTGTAAAGACACATAAAGAGCAGTGAGGGCCGGTGGGGCGGAGTCAGGATGGTCCTTTTTACCTCAACTATAAAACACACAGAGATGTTCCACATAGCGTATGGTGAAATGTCGGCATTTACCTCTGTGGGGGAGGGGAAGTGGGGGGGGGGGTTCTAAGAATATGAGCAATGATCCCAGTGTGAGTTTGAATTTGCAAGCATGTGTCCCTGTGTTTGTATGCACCTACTCATGTGTCCATGGGGTATGAATCTGTTTGCTGATATGCATTTGTTTATACACACACACACACACACACACACACACACATGCATTTCACTGTTTGTAAGTGTGTTTGCATGTGCACAGTCGGCAGAGAGGTGGGGGTTAAGCTGTTACCGAGGCTCCTGTAATGAGTAAGCATTGGGTGGCCAGGGCTAAGATAAATGGCGGGGGCCTGCTACTAGTGCAGCAGTCAGCAGGATGCACCGGGGCCACAGGCTTGTTTGTGCCAAATGGAGCTCGCAAAATATCAAAGGCTAGCCATCCGGAAGACGCAAGCGTCTGACAAATTTTAAATTAGCCAGAAAGAGAGAAGGAGGTGGGGGAGGCGGGAGGTTATAGGGTGAGAGAGGGGAAGGTGGGGGGTGGAGGAAGGAAAGAAGGAAGACTGGGTGGTAGAGCGGAGATAGAGGGGGTATGATGTGGGAAGATGAGAAAGACAAAAACATAGAGGATGGCTATGACAAAGTGTGTGTGGACAGACAGAGAAGGGGAAAAAGAAACTAAATTATGCAATCTCTTGTCATCCAACAATCTCCAGACCCCCCCACCCCACCTCCACCCCCTCAGTTGGTCTGTTCTTGTGCTGTGGTAATTGCCAGCACCATTATCATCATTAGCCGGTGAAGCTGTTATTATTCCAACTGCATAGTTACAAGAATTGCTCAGTTGGGGCGGGGAGAAGAACAAAAGTATAAACACACATACAAACAAATGTGTCGCATCCACGCTGTATTTGCAGGTGTGTGTGTGTGTGTGTGTGTGTGTGTGTGTGTGTGTGTGTGTGTGTGTGTGTGTGTGTGTGTGTGTGTGTGTGTGTGTTAGGTCTGAGTGACTCGGTGATGATGGGGAGGAAAATTGTGGAAGCACATTAAAACAGGAAGACGCATCAACTTATTTAAACACACTCAGATCTAACAAATTTAAATTGTCTTTCTTCTTATGCATTAGCTGTTTGAAGCAGAGTTTTTTTTTTTTTTTTTTTTTTTATTATAACACAACTTTCACAACAGTGGCTCTGCGCTACAGTTTGAGTCCAGTGAAAGATTGTGGTTTTGCCTCAGGTAGTTTAGCGACATTTAAACACAAGGACATCAAGTGTAAGTAATGAATCCACACGTTTCACTGCTCATCCGATGCTGTAACACTGCACCGCAGGTTGAACTTCTAACTGCTGAAGAAAACCTTTGTAACTACAGAAAGTTGTTGTATTTAGAGTAAACACATTTCATTCTGCTTGTTTTGATTATACATTTTCCTTTCACATAAAAAAGAAGCTCATGAGGAAGCAACAAATGTGCAAAACTAAATTAAATACCTGGATTAATTTGCTTTTGCAAATTAATGGATCGCTTATAGAATCATGAATTAAGGAAACAGACACGACTGACATGTAACACCTTCAGCAGAAGTTTTAGAGTTCTTAGAGAGGACTCTGAAGCTTGACTTGAACGGTACGAGAACTAGATCCAGCCTTTGTTTATCTCGATACACCCAACATCTGACATCTACTTTTTTTTAATGTATTCTTCCTCAATGAAAGTTCACGGGGTTTTGATTGTGCAAGGTGTAATCCTTCTGTGTATATTACAGCTGACCAATTAATCGACTCAAAGTGATCCAAAAAAATCCTTCAACCACAGTTCTCCTGAATCAAAGCTTTGTTTCCTTCACTTCTCTGCTGTTAAACATTGGTTCCACTGTTGTGTTTCACACAGACGCTTATTGTGACGCACAAAGAAGCTTCAATTCAGGAAAACTGCAATAGAATATTTCCTTTCAATCAATTCAAGTCGATTAATCAAATCGGGAATTTTTGCATTAGCTTCAAGCACCTAATCGAATAATCGGTTGCAGCTCCAGTGCATGTGCTTGTATTTGTACTCCTGCTGCTGCTTGTACCGGCCTAGAGGGCTCCTAAACCCTTCTAATGAACTGTGTCAATAAAGATCCTACTCCACCATTCACATAATG
This sequence comes from Sphaeramia orbicularis, assembly GCF_902148855.1. Taxonomy (NCBI): domain Eukaryota; kingdom Metazoa; phylum Chordata; class Actinopteri; order Kurtiformes; family Apogonidae; genus Sphaeramia; species Sphaeramia orbicularis. The sequence continues at coordinate 1,062,354 of NC_043969.1, forward strand.
GCAGTGGATCTACATTCATATTAATCTCACATTCATTCATTCATCTTCTGAACCACTTTATCCTCAAGAGGGTCACAGGGTCGCTGGAGCCTATCCCAGCTACCTATGGGTGAAGGCGGGGTTCACCCTGGATATGGCGCCAGTTCATCACAGGGCCGACATATAGAGATGAACAACCAGTTACTCTCACACTCACACCTATGGGCAATTTAACTTCACCAATTAACCTATCAGTGCATGTCTTTGGATGGTGGGGGGAAGCCAGAGGACCCAGAGAGAACCCATGCAGACTCTGCACAGAAAGGTCCCTGGTTCACTTCAGTTAAAAACTTCAGACCAGGCCAGGAATTTGGGTGTTGTCATGGATTCAGACCTGAATTTTAAAAACCACATACAAACAATTACAAAGTCAGCTTACTATCACCTCAAGAACATTTCTAGGATTAAAGGACTGATGTCGCAGCAAGACCTTGAAAAACTTGTCCATGCCTTCATCTTTAGTCGAGTTGACTACTGTAACAGTATCTTCTCTGGTCTGCCTAAAAAGTCTATTCGACGACTGCAACTGATCCAGAATGCTGCTGCTCGAGTCCTCACTAAGACCAAGAGAGTGGACCACATCAGCCCAGTTCTGAGGTCTCTACACTAGCTCCCTGTCTCTCAGAGAATAGACTTTAAAATTCTCTTACTAGCATATAAAGCACAGAATGGTTTAGGCCCAAAATACATTAGAGACCTTCTAGTCCAGTATGAACCATCCAGACCACTCAGGTCATCTGGTGCAGGTCTGCTCTGTGTTCCCAAAGTCAGAACTAAACATGGAGAATCAGCGTTCAGTTTCTATGCTCCGTATATCTGGAACAAACTGCCAGAAAATATCAGGTCTGCTGAGAGTCTGAGGTCTTTTAAGTCCAGGTTAAAAACTCACCTGTTCACTGCTGCCTTTGACTAAAAGGCTTTTGACTTTTTAAACTTTATATTCTCTTTGAAACTCTGCACTGCAACTTTTACTTTAATATGTGTGTGTTTTTATTTTTATTTTATTTTATTTTGATTTTATGTGTTGTTTTCTTACTCGCTGTTTTTAATCACCTTTTATATGTTTCTTTTATAATGTTTTAAATGTGTTTCTTTTTGTTTCTTTTATTTCAATGTCCTGTGTGAAGCACCTTGAATTGCCTTGTTGCTGAAATGTGCTATACAAATAAACTTGCCTTGGTTGGAATCGAACCCAGGACCTTCTTGTTGTGAGGCGACAGTGCTATCTACTGCACCACAGTCGCAATTAATTTCACATATTTTTGCATCTTCTCTGGACATAGACTTAGCATAAAGAGACATCTTCATCCTTTCATTGAAATGGTCAAATTTGTCTTCAAAGGATTTTACGGACCAGTACATATGCAGGAAATGTAGCATTGTTTTTGTGGAAAGTTGATCTAGTACTCTTTTTGGCCACACAAATATCAGAAGTCTTGCTGTATCGGCAGAGTCGTCTCATTCTGGTGAAAGAGCTGTCTGAAGAGCACCTAACCCCTACTATCACTCCTGACAACCGCTGATCATGTGGTAAAGCATCTCAGTGAAAAAGCCGTCTGTTCTGTACACGTCAGTGGCCAATGGTTGCAAATAATTACAATTTTTGGTCTTTTGTAGTATAAACGTCAATAATTTACAACATTTGATACTTTTCTTTCTTTTTGGCTCAAGTGCCCTGTCTGTGATCAGACTGGGTTCAACAGGGTTCAGAATCAAAGGTGGACGGTAGGGACAGAAATGAGACAAAATAAGATTTGATTAATCTGGTGGCAAAAGGACTTTGGAATGACAGTAGTTGTGTTTAGTGTCAGTCATATGGATCACTAATTATCAGGTGGGAGTTGTTCCAGAAAACTGTAGGACACCAAATCAACAAAACCCTAGATTTCACATTTCACGTTTTTTTCCACCATGTTCTTGTGATAAAAATAACAATACATGTGAAATATGAAAAGAGACAGAGAGAGAGAGAGAGAGAGAGAGAGAGACAAAGAAAGAGCGAGAAGGGAAAAAAAATCACTATTCTGCACACAACACCAAGGCTTCACTTCATCTCCAATCTTACACACAGTCCGTTCTCCATCTCAGCGTTCACGCCAACCACCACCACCATCACCACCCCCCCCCCCCCCTCCTCTGGTTTTCTAAATGAGACTGCCGGGCCCGCCTAGTAAAAGAGTTTTCTTTTACTAATGTCAATTTACGGCCTAGCAAGAGCTCCCTCTAATCTTTTCCTACTCATTACACACAATTTCCAGGGCGTTCAGCCAGGGTGCCGATTGGTTCCTTGCAGTGTGTGCAGCGAGGGGTGCCTTGATTGCTTATTATTTATTTATTTGTTTGTTTGTTTATTTATTTACACCAATGCCCCCACACCCCACATTCTTATTTCCCTGTTTCTTTACCCACCCACTTTTTACTCCCAAAGTCCCTAGTCTGCATTTTCTATGAATAATCAAAGTGGCGCTAAAGCATGCAGCTCCACTTCCCTGCGTTCCCTTTTCCAGAGCCGTCTGACCGCCTTCTGAAGGACGACTCACACTCCAGTGCTGGGGGGATCTTGAAGGCAGGTTTACACCATTTCTGGTAAGCTTTTTTGCACTTATGAATATAGCTAAACACACATATTTAATCAAATATAAGGACCATTGTGTTTTATGTACTCACTTACTACTCATAAATGCAATTAATGAACATTTTATAACGCTCCAAAACACACTATTATAGTTGAGAACAGATAGCAATGCAGCTTTGAGTAATTCTTAATATATCTGACAACATGAAATTCATAAAACAGCTTCTGAAAGGTCAGTCTTACATGAGATCATGTATTTAGTGGTTTTAAATACATAAACAGTTACATCATCCTCTGATTCATTCATATGTGTAAATATTCTTTTTCTTTTTTTTTCTATGCTTTTAAGAGAAAACATAACAGTTAACCCAAAAATCGAGATAACTGTCTGATAAACAGTTGCTAAAATACACATAAAACATACATTTTTTCTACCACAATATTGATGTTTGTTTTTGTGATTATTTATTTGAAAAGATCCACACAAAACTAAAATGATAACAAACTGAATATGTACTTATTGGGCTGGATCTATCAAAGGTTTGCATGTATTAAAACATGTGCAAACACATTGCACAAGCAAAAAAATGTACAAACTGATTTACTAACAGTGTGCACTAAGGGCTGTGTCTTTCAAAGGTGCAAAATAATGCATCTGCATCCAGTTAGTACATTTGGCACAATGAATACGAAATATTCACACAGCTGTGAATGTGCTGTGGGGAGAAAATGTAAATATATTAATTTAGCACACGCAAAGTGATTTATCAAACCCGAAAGCAATTTTGCGATAGAAACTGTGTCTATATTTAACATGTCTCAAAAGGAGGAGCAAATGGTTTGAATGGGTAATTGTGCACCCATGGAAGTGGTTAGGAGACAAAGAAATAATGAAACCAGATGCAGAGAACACATTTTTCACCCTAGTGTGAACATTTTTGGAGTAACGGAAGAAAAAATATATGAGACATATGCACACACACACACACACACACACACACACACACACACACTTTACGGCTCCTGATGATCGTGATTAAAAAATACGCACCTACATTCAGTAGGGCTGAACGATACAGACAAAATTTCATATCTCGATATTCATGTCAGATATCTCGATATCGATACAATATGACTACGGGTTCGGTGAAAACCAAGCATTTTTCAGAAAAATACAAACATCATAATACAAAAGAATGTGGAAAGTGCAGCTTTATTTGTAAGAACTCACTGCCAGTCATCAACATTAACATAAAGTACGAATAAATAAATTACAATCAAACATTTTACTGCAGAAAATGTTTTTTTACTGCAGAAATCTATATAGTTTATATCGTTGCTTTTTCGATATTAATATCTTGAATGTTCATATCTAGATATAGATACAATAACGATATATCTTTCAGCCCTAATATTCGGCTACAGTATGACAAAAGTATGTGCGCATGACAGTCATTCAATCCAACTACCACCCCGCGCACACACTGCACGTGCACACACACACATACACACACCTTTAAAATGAAAAATAAATAAATGCATGAATGAGTCGTGCCATACCTTCTATGACTAAACTCCTCTAACGTTACATTTCCTTCGTCTGGTTCATTCAGTCTCTGTTCCATTAGTGCTGGTTTATCCCACTGCAGTTTTTACAGCGTATTGTCTCCAGTAGCGCACGCAAAACCCTCATTTAAACAGGGTGGTCTGCAAGACTTTGCACCTGTTGTAATTTGCACAAGCAATCTGAGTAAATCGCCCGCAAACCGTGGTCACACCCCACATGCAAAATTCTAGATGGCACAAGCACATTACTGCACACAAAATGGGATCTTAGTAGATCCGACCCATTGAGTATACATTAAATATATACATACGATACATAGAATGTATTAAATTTGTCTTTGTGTTGTGACCTCAAGCCCTGTTCCTCAAATATTCTAAAGAGTAAAGCAGGTATGCATGTAAGATCTGTGTCGCCTCTGAATCTGAGCTGAGTCCCCTCGTATTGAAATGACAGGCTTGGCTGTGAATGGTTCTGGTAGGTGACAGACTTGACAGATAAAATCACTGTACTCGCAGCTGCCTCACCCATTAAGCTGTAATATTTTGTCATAAAATGATAAAGACTCCCTGTTCCTCAGGTTTGGAACTCTTAAGTTGAAAATGTGATGGAAGTGAAATCAAATTGCCATGTTCACATCCACAAAATGGCCAGTTTGAATGGAACAGCAGGTGGTGAATTGTCGCTGATGACACAGACTCATGGGCTGAACTGATTTAAATTTTCACATAGTCTAATACAGTGTACAGACTTCTTACAATGCAGTAGGATTCTAATGTTCTTAAATTTGAAAATGTTTTTTATTTATTTGCATTTCACTTACAATTGTTTTGCTTGTTTTCCTCCAGTAAAATATACGAGTGTATAAACTGAACGACCAAAAAAGTCAAGTCCTCATGTAGTATGGCAACAGATAGATAGATAGATAGATAGATAGATAGATAGATAGATAGATAGATAGATAGATAGATAGATAGATAGATAGATAGATAGATAGATAGATAGATAGATAGATAGATAGATAGATAGATAGATTTAGATTTCATAAAACAATTAATAACTATCTAATAGTGTCAAATAAATAATGCATTTAAGTTTGACACTTTGTACTTGTGTGAATTCTGATTTTAATTCTAATGTGAGTTTCAGATTAACCATCAGACATCACCCACTAGACCAGGGCTGTCAAAGTCATTTTAGTTCAGGGGCCACATTACGCCAAATCTGATCTGCAGTGGGCCGGACCAGTGAAATAATAACATAATAATATATAAACAATGTCAACTCCAAACTTTCCTCTACATTTTAGAGCGAAAAAAGTAACATTATGTGATGAAAATGTTTACATCTACCAACTATCCTTTAAAACAATGTGAATACCATGAACAAATGACATTTCTTAGGAAATCTAAGCACAATTTTAACAATATTACGTCTCAGTTTATTATTTACACATGTGAATTACAATTTACAGATCACAGTGGATCTACAAATACATAAAACATTTAATAACAGGCAGAATATCGGTAAACTTGCACTTCAGACATTTCAAAATCTTCATATTTGTTCTGGTTATTTGCATTTTTGTGAACTGATACTTTGTTTTAGTGTAAATACAGTCAAATGAAATAAAAATGTTTACATTTACAAAGAGACAAATTTGGAGTTTTGAGTATTTATATGTTATTATGATAGTATTTTACTGATCCGACCCACTTCAGATTAAATTGGTCTGTATGTGGAACCTGAACTAAAATTATTCATATCTTCAGTGTAATTTTTGCATTTCACAAATTCATCCCAGGCTCCAGACTGGACCCTTTGGCAGACCGGATTTGGCCCCTGAGCCGCATGTTTGAGCCCGCTGCAGAAGACCCTGAGCCCTGAGGACCAGTAGTGATCTGTGGTCTTCAGCCCACTGGTGTGTTTCTAATGCAACCTATGGCTCCTGGGCCAAATGTGGCTCTTCAGCCTCTCTCTATGGCTCCCCCAGTCAAAAAACATGAGGAGCATTTTGAAATGAACTGAATGAACCATGACTTTTTAACATCGTTATAGGCCTAAATCAATTCTAACATTGTCCATCTGCAAAATCTGCAGGCTATACACAGAATAAAATCATTTTTTCACAACAAGTAAACCAAAATCTATGTCATACTTAGGGATGTAATGATTACCGGTATAACGATAAACTGCGGTAAAATTCCCGACGGTTAGTATTACCGTTTAAATTCTAACTATCATGATAGCCATGTTTGTTTACCGCACTTTGAAAACTAATGAGTACTGCTCATTTCTGGAGAAGCAGCAGCACTCCAGGCACTATCTGTCTATCAATCTATGAACAAGAAACTCAAAGAACTCAAACTTGATCTGGAAAATGGTCAAACAGTGTCCATAAGGTGACATCTTTAATGCACATTTGTATATTTGATTGTTTACATGTTAATATTTTAATGTTTCTGCCAACAGAAAGTACATTGTGGCTATTATTGAATTTATTTCTTTGTTTATTTTTCAAAATATAACTTGGTTAAATTATTTCAGTGTGTATCAGTACTTTTTGAACATTTTGAGCGCAGTTTCAACAATATTGCACTAACAATGATAACCGTAATAATTTTGGTCACAATAACCGTGATATGAAATTTTCATATTGTTACATCCCTAGTCATACTACATTATTTTCTTGCCAAATTTAATACAAGATACTCCATTCACATTTGTTAGTAGTTTGGCTGTTTAAAAGTCAGCCCACATACATGAAAGTTGAGCTTTTTATCCATTACACAATGTAATTTTGCTTTGGAAACAGTGTACATCATTATAAAATTGTACAAATCTTGAATGTTTTGTAGTTGTATAATTTCATAAATACACCAAACTTTGCTTTATTGTAATGGAAATACAAAGTTAAATAACAAACTAATCACAAATAGGCTACAGAAGAACAGCCGCCTCATTGTAAAAACTTTTTGATGGCTCTGGTCACATTTTTCTGTCTTTTTTGAGTCAAAAATGGCTTTTTAGATTGTAAAGCTTGCAGATCCCTGTTCTAATGCCACCAAGCAAACTTTTTTGTAGGAAATTAGAAACACCGGTGCTTCAGCTTATAAGCGCCTTAAGCCGCCTCCATTTTCTCACCAGTCACCAGCGGTACTGTGCATGTGAAACTGAGCAGACGTAGGATAGCCCATTCTTTAGCTAATTTCATCTTCAGGTCCATAAAAATTAATGTGCTTCATTCATTTTTTTTTTTTACCACTTGCTTAGTCAGGCAAATGGTAATAAAGAATTATGAGTTTCTAGATTTGACATAACTGATGTGACATAACCTGTCCGCTTCCTCAAGCCATCGAGCAATCCTTATTGTTGAGCCCTGGACTTTATCCAAGTATCCACTCAACACCTGCAGATATCTCTGTAATAACAAATGCAGACGCTGAACAACTGAAACTAAAGAACAAGCCAGAACTAACCTGTCTGTTCTGTCTTACACACACACACACACACACACACACACACACCACTTCCTCCCTGCTCTGCATCAGTCCCAACTGCAGAAACATGGATACCCAGTGGTCCATGACTATCAGTGAACAGGACAAACAAAATTAATTAAAGTGCCATCATAACTGACACCTAGCTGTCACCTGGTGCAGAGAGGTAGAAAAGTGTCACGAGATGATGCACTGTCATACGGACCGCACGGCTACGAACCCACTCATCAAATATGCATACGTGTAATCAGCTTGGAAGCACCGGACACGATTCATTAAAATTCTGAATCTCTTATTCCACATCTGCTTCGACGTCGCACACACTGATCTACATCGAGGTCACTTAATTTTCACTTAAAATATCTGTAATTTGAAAATCATGGGTTTTGTTGTTCATTAATAAAACATAATTGAATGTGAACAGTTGAGGTTTACAGAATCTGAGTGCACATACAGCGATCTCGGTAACAAAATGAAAGCTTCATGTTGGTCCCGTGGCTCCTAATCCTGTGGGCTTCATTACTCACCCTTAATCCACTGTTCATTACCCTCAGCATAGCCTTCGTCAGTCCCCCACCGGCCCGTGTAACTAATGCTATATCATATCTCCAGTTCCAATCACATTCTTACAACCATCCAGCAGTCATCATTGTCACCGAACACTGACAATGCCCAGGAAAAAAAAAGGGTGGACTGATGGAAAGAGGAAGGGACAGTGGAAGCAAAACGACAAGCTGACTTCATAACAGCGCCAAGATTACTACCGCTGAAGGCTGAGGTGCAAAGAGTTGTGGGTAATTGTCGTGTTTTTCATTAGCGGTTAGATGAGGATCTGGAGATGAGGGAGGAAATGGCCTCATCATCATCGCTTTGTGCGTGTGTTTGCCTGTATATGTGTGTGTGTGTATGTGTGCGAGCAGATGTGTGCGTTTGCAGATCACACCCTTGATCACAACCGTCCCCGCTCGCTGCAAAGGGAACAATTTGTTCCCTCTTTCTTTTCAACGGCAGGTCTGCTATATTCCACCATTACCTCAGAACATTGAAAGAAAGAAACAAGACGTTCTAAATGACGAGTCAAAAGATTGCAGGAAAAGAGTGCAACGGAGGAGAAAAGAGGGAAAAAAAAATAATGGCGGTGGTGGTTGGGTTTAGGGTTTAGAAATGGGGATGGGGATGGGGAGGGGATAGGAGGCCAAAAATAAGACAGGAGATGAGGAAAGAAAATGAAAAGAAATGGCTGCCAAAACTGTGATGAGACACTACAATCACACTGACTGGGATGAGACGGGAAAATTAGAGCAGAGGAGAATTGAAAAGAGACACAGATAGGAGGAGGAGAGGGAAAGACAGAGGGAGAAATGGAGACGATAGGAGGAGGGGACGAGTGAGACGCTGAGAGACGAGATGACGCAAGGATTCAATGTTTGTGCTGAACTTTTTGACAAATTTATCTGAGTCAATAGAGGACCGCCCTCTAATGATCCACCCGACTCATGCATCTGTAAAGTCTCATCGTATCTGAACTCCTGCTTTACTGAGCACTGGCAGGGCCTTCCCAGCAGCCATGGCAAGCTTTAGGTTTTTACTCCAACAGACCGAAGGAACCCATGTACCATTAGTATCAGTTGTCGTCTGTCCGTCCATCATTTGTCCGTTGTCCATCCATAAATAATTTTTCAAGAATCCTCTTTTCCAAAACTGTCTGTCAGAATGATTTGATATGGGTTGTGGATAGGGATGTAACAATTACCGGTATAACGATAAACCACGGTAAAGTTGCAGATGGTTAGTATTACCGTTTAAATTCTAATTATCGGGATAACTGTATTTGATTACCACACTTTTCCGGAGAAAACACCAATGTAAAGATATGTTTTTATGTCAAATATTTGAGTATAGTTTTAATGTATTACAATTTTAATTTTCTATACCTAATATTTGGAACCAAAAAAAAAAAAAAAAAAACAATATTCACTTTTAAAGTCTTTGAAAAGGTTCGTTAAGCGTCTGTGTGTTATTTATGCAATAAAGTATATACATTTTTAAATCAGATTTTATATATTTTTTGTGTTTTTTTGGCCTTTTATGTTGATATAGTAAGTGAAAGTGAAAAAAATAATAGGCAGTTGATATAAATGAAGTTGTGCTGAAAAAAACAGATCCCAAACATGGGTATAGTAAACATTTGTTTCTATAGTATATAAAGGCAAAATCAAAAGCACTGAAAAACAGACAAAATAGACTCAGACCACTAAGGGTTAATATTTGAATGTTTCTGCAACAGAAGGGACATTGTGCCTGTTATTGTATTTGTTTGTTGTTGTTGTTGTTGTTTTCAAAATACAACTTGGTTAAATTATTTCAGTGTGTGTATCAGTACTTTTTGAACATTTTGAGCACAGTTTCAACAATACCACAATAATAATGATAACCGTGAGAATTTTGGTCACAATAACCGTGATATGACATTTTCATATCATTACATCCCTAGTTGTGGATCATATTTAGGGTAAGATCTACCAAATGTGTTCAAAGAATTGGGAAATACTGATTTTTTAATTTTTTATGAATGTTTGAAATTCTAAAAATCCCCATTGGTTTATAATGGGACTCATTTCACATGGTGTAACTTGAAAACAGTTGAAGATATTGGCAATAGATAGAAAGTCCCACATGGGCTTTCATTTGGTGCCATGACCTTTGACCTTGAAAGGTCAAACAAATGTCAGTTACTGTCTTTACTGATATCATGGGGGTATAATCTGGCCCAGGGGGGTATATTCTGACCTAAGGTGCTTTAACCCCAGGTATATTCTGGTTGGGGGTATACTCTGGCCTGTTCCACCAGTCTTCAGTCTGCTTTCATGGACTGGATCTTATACTTTTGAGCTGGAAATGTTTGTTTTCCCGTAACATTTTGACATAGTTAAGGGGCTGGCCTGTTCCAAGGCTTAATAAATTGCTCTACAGAAAATGTAATCAAGAATTTGAATAGAGATGCAATTACATGGTGATGACACAAAATGAATGGCAAAAATAATATGACAAACTCAGGGACCAGTAGTCAATATACAGGAATGTGTGAGGTACAGGCTAAATAGTAGGCCTGTAACAGTACACGTACCGAACCGAACCGTGTCAGTACACACCTGTTCGGTTCAGTACACAGCTGTACCGAAACGGCACAGTATGATGAGAAAAAGAAAAACGAACGAAAGAAGTTGATTGATGCAGAACTTTGGTCTACATATGTGGTGTAATAACAACCCTCCCTCCATTCCATTTATGTTGTCCATCACTGTCCATATGCATCACTGCCTATAGGCACCATATTTATATATCTTAAACCGCACCTGTCCAAATCCGTATATATTCAAATCCGTATTTATATATTTTTTATATTTATAACCATTGCACTACATTCATATCAAACCGTATTTGCACTCTCCTTTTAAACACTTTTTTACTCAAATTTATATGACTGTTTTTGTTTTACGTGAATGTGTATGTTTATGTGTATATTTTGCTGCTGACAACACTGTGAATTTCCCCATTGTGGGATCAATAAAGGAATATCTTATCTTATCTTATCTTAAATCCGCGCAAGTTCCACACAGACATATTGAAGGAGCGCACATTGACCCAAAATACGAAATAGCAGCTGATGTAAGGTAAAAAAAAAAAAAAACAAATATGATGTGAACCTGGAAGGAAGAGACTGAAGACCCTCCACCATCAGTACAGTCCTGTTTGGATCAGTTCAGGTCCTGGTGACAGACAACAACGAGGAAAGAGACGCTGATAAGACAGATGTTGTTTACCGCCTATGAACTACGGCAGTTCTAAAACACTTACACTAGCTCTGTCTGTCTGTCTCTCTCTCTCACACACATGCTGTATAACAGAGGAATGGAACCTGGACTTACACGTTGAAAGTAAATAAAGTTTCACTTTTGTTCCACGCCAGCGTTAGTTACGTTAGTTATGCCCCCCCGGCTACGACCAAAAAACAAAACAAAAAAAAAAAACATCCCCCCGACAAATTGCACCCTGCACGCACACACACACACACACACAGGTACACAAAGTGACCGAAACAGTTTGTTCTCTGTCCTAAACTAAATAATTTGGTTAAGCTTGTTGTCAGTGTTGCTCATCAGTTTGTTTAAACAGAATACTAGTTTGCCCTCTTATTAATGTTGCACTTCATGTGGAATTTTTTTTGTTGTTGTTCTTTTTCTGCAGAATGTGAACTGACAGAACTGGGATTAGATTTTTGTTGTTTGTTCAAAACTACCTTTCAGGGAAAAGTGCAATACTAATGTTTAAAATACATCCAGTAATATTAATAATTTATTTTATTTTCTATTTGATTTATAACAGCAGAATTTTATTATTCCTGTTTTTCTGTATTCTATTGTGTCCAAAAATTGGGGGAAAAATGTTCAAAAATTCATAAATGTATTAAAGACATTTTGAGGGGTTTTCTTTCTTCCCGTACCAAACCAAAAAAAACGAACTGAGGCTTTCAGAAACCGAAAACGTACCGAACCAAAAACTTTGTGTACCGTTACAGACCTAACATTTTGGTTGTTCTTAAATTGCTGATTATCTTGTGCTCAGGCTAATTTTGCCTGTAATAGTGACAGTTATGGTCACAAAGGTGCAGTGGTAGGTGGAATGAGTTCAGCAGTGCAGAATTTGTTTTCAGAGAACACTGAAGTTGGGTTTGCCATTTGTTGACAATATAATAAAGCAGCAGGCCTACTGATTTGTCAAAGGTGCAAAAGTAACTGGATAAATGCATGCATTTGAAGTAATGATTCTTGTTCCTCTGTAGCTGTAGAAATGATAAAAATTAAGATGACTGACATGGCCCAGTTGGAAGACTTTTAACAAGGGATGCACCGATACCAATTTTTTCCAGACCGAGTACAAGTACTTAAATTTGAGTACTTACCAATACTGAGTACTGGCATGAGTACTTAATATTACCATCACAGTTCTTAGTTACTTTTGAATATGTGCTTTATTGTCATTAGTCTGTCGGGGAAAAATGCAATACTAATGTTTAAAACACATTTAGTAATATCAATAATTTATTTTATTTTCTATTTGATTTATAGCAGCAGAATTATATTATTCCTGTTTTTCTATATTCTATTGTGTCCAAAAATTGGGGGAAAAATGTTCAAAAATTCATAAATGCATTAAAGACATTTTGAGGGGTTTTCTTTCTTCCCGTACCGAACCGAAAAAAAAAATAATGAACCGTGGTTTCGAAAACCGAAAACGTACTGAACCGAAAATGTTGTGTACGGTTCCAGGCCTACTAAATAGTATAGAGTTCCTTGAATTTGTTTGTTTTGTTGACACAAAGCACCAAAACAAAGGCCTGACCCACCACCTTTCAGTGCAGAATTAAAAGACTTTTCCCTTTTTGCAGTCAAATGTTCCTTTGTCCAGATATCATCCATTCATGGTGTGTCTATGTGAGGTGCATGCCTTCAGTGGTGTTACAGCTGCGAAGGATAAGGCAGCAAACCCACCAACACAAAAGGCCTTATCAGCACTTCTCTCCTCTTTTTCAGCCCTCTCTCTCCCTCCATCTCCCCATCTCTGTGCAGTGTTAGCACAACAGCTTCAGAGGTTACCACTCAATTAAGGCTGGCTGTTCATTTACGGCCATGACAAAGACTACTGTCTCTCCTCCTCACCCTCGCTCTCCCTCTCTCCTCTAACCAAACTTGTAATTACAGTGTTGGACAGCGCGATCCACTGTGACCCTCTGTAAAATATGACCATCAGTTTGGCCCTTATCCCTTCATCGCCATTCCTCCTCCTCCAATGGGGTGGTAGATGGTGCTCACCCCCAGCTTCTTCCTGCCCCCGTGAGCCGTTTCACCCCCCCTTCACCTCACACTGTTCAACTGCCATGGCACAAAGCGTCAAGATGAGGAATATCGCCAAGCACTATCTCCCTGTAATGAATTACTTTCACTTTAACCCTGGACAGATATCCACTTGAACTCACGTACCTCTGCAAATCTTTTTTTTTTTTTTTTTACTTTTTTTTATGTTATTCCCCACCCCCGCACTTTGACTGACCATCCCACTTTAAAACCACATCCACATAAATTAAAATATGAAGTCAGACCATTTAGAAGTTGCTGGTGCAAGCATTTGTGTGATGGATGATTGATAGGTTTTTTAAATATACTATATGCATGTATATATTAGGTGCATATGGGCCCTGGAGTCATATGCGAAGGGCTAATATATGAGCATATATCCACTTGCTTGTTGTCCACAAGGGTTACTTTGAGCACATGTGTAGTATTTATTATTGTGCATAAATCGCTGGTTGATTTATCCATTGTGCCAGCCCACTGCTAATGCATGAGGACAGTGCACGGTTTTGCAGTTCTGAATATATTGCAGCTGTACCAAGCATTTTGTTTCAATGTGAACCTGTCCTCCTGTTGTAAACATGTTTGTTTGTTGGTTGATTGAGTAACCCATTTACTGTGACCCACGTTTATATCCTATTGCTTGGTACCAACTAGCAATTAACTCCAGAATCATCAGTATGAAAGTGACAAAAAAGAAAAAGCCTAGTCTGGAGTCATTATATTGGGCCAAACTATCCAATGGGAAGAAGGCAGGGTGGAAATCACTGCAGACTGCACTTGCTAAGCAGACTGTGCCAATTTTGAGTCTGTGTCATTTGCATGGACTTAAATTAGCAACTGTCTGTGCGAATAAGCCTTGTTGCAAAAAAAAAAAAAAAAAAAAAAACAACAACTTGTAATTCACGAAAGACCAGCACAAACTGTTAAATGCAATAAGGCTGATTTACACCTACAGAAAGCTGGTGTTAACTGCAAAAAACTCACCTCTATCTCTCTGTTTCTCCAAATCTTTGAGTTTGTGTGGTTTGAATGATATTAAATTAACATTTACGTGCATATCGGAAAAAAAAAAAAAAGAAAAAAAGTCAGATACAGGAACAGTCAGGTTGGTTTGTGTTATGTCAGAGTCTCAAGTTGTTAAATGTACAAAGTGCTAATAGAGATCTGACTGTCTTTCTCCACTCATTACACATAATTATATAACACTTTTCTATCCCACAATCCCAGGGTGTAACAGCTACAGAAACACAACATTAAGGACTGTCAGATCCTGAATGATCTGGTGTTAATGAAATCGAAGCAGTTGTACTATGTGTGTAAATAGAAATGACAGTGACAGTTTTGGAGTTTGGTGATGCTGTGACACATATCTCTTTGTGACTACAAACACAGTATCAGTACTAATGCTTCTGTGAAATCCCAGATGCATCTGCTTGAATTACATTATTAGCTGGAGCCCATATTGCTGGACTACTCAGTAGACTGTTGTGGATACCAAATACTGCAGAAATGTGAACATTAGCTTGTGATTGTGGAGGGCTCTGGGTTTTTGCAGTTTCTACACTTTTCATTCTGACCCATCTGTGTGCTGAAATGCAGAAAAACACCTGAAACTCTGATGCAAAACAAAGGAACATTGTTGTAAGGTGCAAAAGTTTATGATAGGGCTGGGCAAGTTAACACGTTATTAATGCGTTATTACCGCGTTAACGCATTCATTAAATGACGCCGACATTTTTTTTTTGTATCTCCTGTTAATGCCGTTTTATTCTAACTCCTATTCTTCTGCTTGTGTGCGTGTAGCGATTAGCTGCAGATAGACAACAGGTTTACCAAGAAAAGACGGACGCCCAAAACTTGTGTCCAAATCTGTTCCTGTAGACTCACTGTAAAACTGCAACATACATACAAAATATGTCTGAGTTCTGTTCACTGCCTTAGTACATTTACATGGCATTATACATTTAAATGAATGGGAAAAGGATCGCTAACTAAATGCTAACTTGAATGGGAAAATCCATAGACATGATAACAATTAGCATTTACAGATTAACTTAAGATTCACAACGTCTTTTTATCCAGTAACAAAGGTTCACATCAGAAATGTTTGATACTATTCATTCTGACAACAACTGAACAGAAAATACTCACAGGCAAACGTTTTTGGGGCCATACAAACAGAGTGAAAGAAACGTGTCTGTTAGTTCCTTCTTATGTCCGAACTGACTACGGGAACACCGCAAGGACAAAACATACGTTAGTGCGACTTATTCCCACCACTAGAGGGCCCCCTTTGTTTACTTTGAACAACTGAACATCACATATTCTTTTTTCAGTGCGTTGCTGTGGCTCTGTCAACACATGTAGGTAAACAGGGGTCACAGGAACAGGGGGATGTGGATTAGGGTTGGTTTGACAATCAGCGTCATCATGTGTTTCAACCAATGACAGCATTTGGGGTGGGCTTAAGACTCCTGTCAATCACTCACAACCGGAAATAAACTGGTGGGGACATAAACATGTGTAAAAGTAGCAGTCTGTTCCATAGATATTTTCATTTTAAATGTCTTCAGATGGTGGGGGGAGAAGGACACAGGTGTTTGGAAGCACTGACGTGGAATTGTTTTTATCACCCGAGTACTTCAGTCTGAAATATCACTGAAAGGAAATACACACTGTTGATGCCGGCAACCCCACCCCCACCCCGCATATAACTATGCGATTAATCATGATTAATCGCAGAAAAGATTAATTGCAATTATGAATTTCAATTGTTGCCCAGCACTAGTTTATAATCATGTGAATGTATCATTACAATAAAATCTTCTGTGAACAGGTTTTTAAAACACAGCGTAGTTAGCAGGTCCAGTCTTTTAACTACTATATGATAATCAGACTGAATGCTTTCCACTCCAGTTCATTGGTCTTTGCACCAAGGAGCAAGTGACATAGTATTATTGTCTAGACTTATCCAGACTGTGGTAGTGGTCATAATGTTACCTTATTATGACCAAACAGGTCTGTTCATTGTATTTAGGTTGACTTGCACAAATTGTGCAGCTGCATTTCCTTCTATCTTGAGACCATTTTTCTGAGTATGGCAGAAGGAGATAAATAGTCTCTCACTCTGATGGGTCAGTTCATAGTTTTCACATGACAAGGAGAGCAAAATAAGTCCTTCATCATTTTTTCAGTTATTTTACCAAGTTTATTTAGCTAGGTTTTGTTTTGTTGGAATAGCAGTCAAGGAGACATGCCTGATTTGCATTTCTACAGAATCCCATCTGAGAAAAAAAACCCAGACACAAACATATATTTACACTTCTCGTAATGCGGCCATACAAGTGAGTACAAACCATACCAATTCCTCATCTACAGCAGAACATTGTCAGCGATGACTCATTTAACTGTGGAAACTGTTTACAAAAAGCTGAGGGAAGCCTGACGGCAAGTGTCAGCGTACAATTTGTGAGATATGAGCCAAATAAATAAGTGTAATGTATGTTGATTTTAGAAATTTGAGATGTTATTTTTTTATTTTTTAAACATTTAATTCATAGACTCTACTGAAGAAATATTGCTCAAGTGCAATCTATGCCTCCAGCACAAACCACACCAGTACCTCATCCACAGTGTAGTTACTGTGGTGAAACTGGGGGTAAAATTTAATTCTTCAAAACTATTGTTTCGTATACACTTTCAAGAGTGATTTCTGCTTCCTTCCCTTGTTAGTTTTTTCGTCAGCATACCTGTAAGTCACAATCAAAACTGGAATGAAAGTCTTGCATGCCTTTGAATAATATATTCCCACAATTAAACTGAATACACATAAAAGTGTGAATTTGTTAGAAATAGTTGTGCGAAGATCCCCTAACACTTCTGGACTGGACAACTGTTGTGAATGAAATTCATGACATGGAAAGGCTGACTTTCTCATTAAGACTCACTGCTGACAAACGTAAAATAAAATTAAAAAAATTTTGGAAAAAGGGGATGTTTATATCAATTAAGGAAATCCTTGAACCTGTATAATCTCATACTTAAGTACGTTTATTTTGATTTTTTTTTTTTTTTTGCTTAATTTGTCCTGAACCTGTCTGTACTTTATTTGTCTAAAAGGTTAAACCCAGATGCTCTAATTATTGTGGACTGTTTTTTATTTGTTTATTCTATATACTGTAAAATTTAAGTAAGTAAAAGTAGAAAAAAAAAAGGGTGAATTTGTTAATTTTGGTAACTTGTGGGTTTTATGAAAAATTTCAAAAGTTATAGCAGCACTTCTCATGCTGCAGCATCAGCACAACAGGATGTGAGCAGAGCGGCTGCAGGAGAACATGCCACTGAGAAGACCAATACAGAAATGGAAAAGTGTCCTCTCACACACACACACACACACACACACACATACAGTGAGGATGAGTGTTGCCGACGCAGCTGTCCATAGGGCGTGTAGCTCCATATGCCCTAGCCAGTGGGGGAGTGGTGGTCCTCCCAGGCCAGCTAATCAATCACTGAGGCCCCCCGTCCTGCAGAGGTCATCCCGGCTCCACAGGGCAGGGTGCAGAGCCCAGAGCACTCTGCCAGTAATCGGTATTTCAGCTGAGCCACAGTGAATTCCAGCTCACCATCTCAACTTACAGTAGGTCAAAAGGAAGCAGGACAACGGCTACTAGAGTCTGAGCGCACTGAGCGGACCCACACACTTTGTGAACGCAATTTAAAAATGATATCCAGAAGTTGGGAATTCTGAAACAGTGAGCCTGTTTACATGCACAACAATATCAGACCAGTATCCGATTTCTTTAGTTATCAGATTATTTAAGTGACCATGTAAACAGGATAATCTGATAGGCTTTATCAGATAACAGCAGCAATCTGATTATGAGAAATCAGTTTAACACACCTGGATTTTTCCCCAACGCTCCAATGACTTCCTGCATGTGTACAAGTTAATCTGATTTATTTTGTTCTTTTACGTCTGTGCATGTGTAAACACAATTAAAATAGCAGAGAACGGAAGTAAGTAGTCAAATGTGAGTGGAAGACAACAGGAAGTTTAAGTCTACCATCACTACATATGTACGTACTCTGAAAGAAATCCAATAATGGACTGGAGTGTCTACACCAGGGCTGTCAAACTCATTTTAGTTCAAGGGCCACATTCACCTAAATTTGATCTGAAGTGGGCCGGACCAGTAAAATAATACCATAATAATATATCATGTCAACTCCAAAATTTTCTCTATGTTTTAGAGTAAGTAAAATTAAACAATGAAAATGTTTACATCTACAAACTATCCTTTCAAACAATGAGAATAACATGAACAAACTCAAAAAATAAGTGTAATTTTAACAATATTATGCTTCAATTTCTCATTTTCACATGTTCATTATAACTTACAGATCACAGCGGGTCTACAAATACACAAAACTTTTAGTATCAGGCAGAATATTGTGAAAATTTTACATACTTCTCTTATAACACTTCACATTGTTCATATTTGCTCAGGTTATTCACTTTGTTTAATTATACTTTATTTTAGTGTAAATACATGAAAGTATTTACATTTACAAAGAGAGAAATTTGGAGTTGTCATTATTTATATGTTATTATGATTGTATTTTACTGATCCGACCCACTTGAGATTGAATTGTTCTGAATGTGGAACCTGAACTAAAATGATTATTAATATCTTCAGTGTAATTTTGCTTTTCACAAATTCATCCCAAGGGCCGGACTGGACCCTTTGGCGGGCCGGATCTGGCCCCCGGGCCGCATGTTTGACACCTGTGTTCTACACCAAGGTTTTCGATTATCGCATTTCTTAAGTGCCTGTAAATGCATTAGATTTGATTATGACAATTATCCGATTACTCCCAGTGACAGGACTTTTATGGTCATGTAAACAGGCTCACTGATGGAGAACAGAAATGTGTCTTTGCTTCCTTTTACCGCCTCAAGACAAAGCCACTAAAAATGGACAGCAAAAAGTTTTCTTAGTCGTTTTTGGAGCGCAGAGATCCAGTCAGCTGAGCCTCACTGTGTCAATTCACATCATTGTGATAAAATGTATGAAAATGTATCAAAGTATGAAGCACTTCTGCTGTGTAATTCACTTATCCACTGTTGGCATTTTTTTTCTCAAAATATACTTTCCTCAGAATTCAAGTACACATAGTGCTGGTCTTTCTTTACATATTTACTGTAAAATATTTTTTTAAGAACTCAGAAGAATCTTTACCATCTGGACAGTTCTAATGCAGGATTTACACAGGACGAGGACACTTGGAGGTCCAGTCGCTCAGACCACATTTGGACGTAGCCTGGGATGCAGATGTCCACAGTCTTTTAGCAGCCTGATGAACTGAAGGACCACCCACTCAACAGATGCCCACCATCTAAGCACCGATCTGAAAAACCCACAACTGTCAATAAGGGCTTCTTCATATATGTAGTGTTTCCTCAACGGAGCCAAACAACAACTTGGTATAAAAATGTTTTACGCTCTTGAAGATTCTATCATTCTATTTTTAGATTCTTTCTGCACATTTTAGAGTGGCCTTTTATTGTGGCCAGCCTAAGGCACACCTGTGCAATGATCATGTTGTCAAATCAGCCCCTTGATATGCCACACCTGTGAGCTGGATGGATTATCTTGGCAAAGAAGTGCTCACAAACAGATTTAGACAGATTTGTGAACAAAATGTGAGAGAAATAGGTCTTTTGTGTACATAGAAAAAAATCTTAGATCTTTGAGTTCAGCTCATGAAAAACTGGAGCAAAAACAAAAGTGTTGTGTTTATACAGGGTGACACAAAAAAATGGGAACTTTTTAACAATCCAATAAAACCAAGAGTGATGGAAGAAAAATATTTTATTCATAGTAATTGAAACCTTAAAACATGCCATTTAAGAAACAATGATGGAATTTTCGTTTTTTAAAAATTCCTTTCTGTAGATGGCGTCCTCCTGTACGAATGCATTCTTGAAATCTGCTGTTGAGATTCCTCACTGACCGCTGCAACATCTCAGCTGGGATACTGTGAATTTCATCCTGAATTCTCTGTTTGAACTCATCCAGAGTTCTTGGTTCAGTCGTGTACACTTTACTCTTGAGATAGCCCCACAAGAAAAAATCACAAACGGACAAATCTGGCGATCTAGGGGGCCAGGGAACGTTACCGAATCTTGAGATCACACGGTTACCAAACAATTCTCGCACAGCCGCCAATGGTTACTATGGCCAAAAAAACAGGAATTTTTGAAGTGCGTATTGGCAGACATGAGCAAGTGGCAGCACTGCAAGACAGTGACCTTGAGCAAGTAAACACACCCCCATTTTAGCAACCATTGGCGGCTGTGCGAGAATTGTTCGGTAACCGTGTGATCTCAAGTATCACAGTATCCCAGCTGAGATGTTGCAGCGGTCAATGAGGAATCTCAACAGCAGATTTCAAGAATGCATTCGTACAGGAGGACGCCATCTACAGGAAGTAATTTTAAAAAAATGAAAATTCCATCATTGTTTCTTAAATGGCATGTTTTAAGGTTTCAATTACTATGAATAAAATATTTTTCTTCCATCACTCTTGGTTTTATTGGATTGTTAAAAAGTTCCCGTTTTTTTGTGTCACCCTGTATTTTTGTTCAGTGTATTAAGGTTTCATTCACATTATATTTATTCACATATACTCACATCATCTCATCTCATTTCATTTTATTGAAATAGCTGGAAGTAACATTAAAGGTTCTCATTAAATTAAGTAACTGGGACATGACTATTGACTGGTGACCAAACAAAACCTAACACTGAAACAAATTACACACATATGAATCTGAACAGTTGACTCAGACCATATAGTATATACCATATATTAGACCTATACTTGTTTAGTGGAGAAATGATGTGTATTATAGTTTTAACATAAAGTGTAACTCTGCTTCTAAAATGTTAAAAAAAAAAAAAAAAAACAGTAAAGAATGGAAACACCCAAGTTAACCCTGTAAAGCCTGACCAGTTAAATCATTGACAGAAAATTCCAGTTCTTTGAAACTGGAGCCTTTATTGGTCCTTCTGAACAACCATCACATTTTTTTTTTCAAATATCCATTTCCATGTATGAGTTTCAATTTTACATCATATTTGATACATCAGGTCTCAATTATTATTATTATTATTGTTGAACAAGCTAAAACGTAATATAACATGAACATGTCTAACAAATTGATAATTCCTTTTCAAAATTGGCAACGTTCCACCTCATTCTTCATTAATGTCAGTCTTGCAGCATCACTGGAAAGGCCTCTGGTGAATGAACTCCTCCCCCTGGTGGATTATCTGTGTATTACATGTGTCTAATTGTATACATCAGGTTTTTCAAGACAAAAATATCACACTGATTGTGTAGAGGGCTTCAAAACTCATGTATCAAATATGATACATTTGGCATTATAGGGTTAAGAAAATACATATTACTTGTATTTAAGAATAATATTTAAATAAATGTACTTGGTTGGCTGCCACTCCTCCCAGTGTCACTTCCATCTGCCCTGTGAGGCGTAATAGCCCTACTAATATCCCAGTAATAGCAGCAGGACTTGGGACATGTCACCAGGGGACCACAGTCCCACAGTCCCCTAAAATCAATACCTGACGGCCCTCAGGGGGGACCCTGCTACCCAAGGGGATGTCAATACTGTCGATTGGGTATTAAAGAACGTTTCATCAGGCCGTGTGACAGAAAGAGAGAGAGAAAGAGAGAGAGCGAGTGTGTTGGGGGTCATGGAGGGCGTTTGTGGATTTCCAGGATGGCCTGTGTATATTAGTCCCCCCAAAGGAGGGCCCAAGGTGATGTGCCATCTCTCCCAATATCGACAGGAGCTGTGACAAACTGTGTGGTGTGGTTTCACTGCAGTGTGTGGTGCTCTGCTTAAATAGAATGACAGGATAGATGATGGCACATTTTGGCATTGGTCTTCCACATATTTGTGATTTTGTTATAAAGAACACATGGATTGAACTTTTCCATTCATACATAAGCTGATCATTACATTAAGTGGCATATGGGTGACAAATTAAAGGAAAAACCTGTAGTCTCCATGCATCAGCCACACCTCTGCCATCATTCTATAAGTCTGTGAACTCCACTGGAGTCATGAAATGTCATCACAACAAAATATACTCATTTTCTATTTTTATGATGGTGGTGGAGAGTGCTCTAACATGTTACCATGAACTCTACCGTAAGAGTCCAGTTCCGATAGTATATTATTCACATTATTACCTCCGCCAAGGAGGTTCTGTTTTTGCCAGCGCTGGTTTGTCTGTCTGTTTGTCTGTCTGTGTCCAAGGTAACTCAAAAAGTTATGGACAGATTTGGATGAAAATTTCAGGAAATGTTGATACTGGCACAAGGAAGAAATGATTAAATTTTGGTGGTGACCGGGAGGGGGGCGGGGCACTGATCAGCCTTGGCGGAGCTCTGCGCTCTCCAACTGCTTCTAGTTTTTACAGTCATCAAATCATTCAGTATCTTATGAGTGGGAACACTGTCATCCAGGAATAGACCACACCCATCAGGTTTTTTCCTTTAATTTGTCTGTTGCTAATTAATCTCTAGTAGCGGTACTCTCAGACAGGACAGACTGGCGGCCTAGCTAGTTCAATGTAAAGCTGTCAAAGCCTGGATAGAGGACATTACAGCATAAAATAGAAATAAAAAAGGATCCACTGAAGTCTCACATTAACTTTTGCAGTAAACTACGGAGACTGATTACATGCAGAAATCTATGACTTTTCCAGTGAATATATGATATCTAATCATGGTTTTCCACTGCACTGTATCAACAGAATGTAACTAAATGTTGCTCATTTTTGTACCAAGCACTTTCTTTCCACTGCTACACATCGTTGGATAACATGCCCTGAAACTGTCATGACATCGTCTTCCTCCCAAGAAAATTTCATGGGAAAGTCCTGACTCAGCCTTACCTTTTTTGCAGATTTCCATGTAACCAGAAGAATAAAATAATAGCTTAGTGAAAATAAATATACCATTGTCTACAGTGGGTAAAGCATAGTAACAGGTTGTGTAAAAAAGGCAAGCAATAGTAATATTTTTTACACACTGATGTGGTAGCGTTAGTGATGATTAGGGCGGGGCAAAAAAATCCATTTAATCGATTTCTTGTTAATTTTGTGTAATCGATTAATGGTGGATGAGATCGATTTTTCAGAGCAGGACTGCGAGTAAATGACCTGGAAACCGCCGACGCAGAATCGCAGCCGGCTCCATCTCGCGAACCCCTCATGGGTCCATCGTCTTGGTCGTGCTCGCGACGGTTCTGGTGCGGGAGGAACGCGGAGGAAGGGTGGGGAAAGCCCCTCAGTGGGAGGAAGGGTGGGGAAAACCCCTCAGTGGGAGGTCCTACCAGCCTCAAACTGGAACCCGCAGTGCAGAGGAACTGGCCAGTGGAGGCGGGTCATAGAAGCCAGTCGTTGTAGAAATATTAACTTGGATCACCTGTGGCTGAGGGCGGAGTTAGAGGAATAGTGAAGTGGAAATCACGAAGCTCCGCCCACCCTCCCCCTCCAGTGAGTTTCTTGTACCAGGGGACCAACATGAGTCTGTTTCAGGGGCCAAACTGGTGTCAGTGCCCCAGGGTGACAGTAATGAGCCTTAAGGCTGGAAGCAGCAGGAATAAAACAGAAGAAAGATGAAGAAGAAGTCTGTTCTGATCCACTGGAGAAACATGGACATGTTTGTGTCTGTTCATTATTTCAGAGCAGATTCATCTGTTTACTGATGAAATGTCAGATTTATTTCCTTTCTAATATCAGTATTAATTGTGTGTTGCATGGCTGCAGTAGTCAAATAATCAAGTTACAACTCAAAATTGTACTTTGGTATCACTAAATGAATCTGAATCAGTCAGTTAATACTGAAAAGTATCGAATCGCAATTAATCGATTCAGATCCTTATGAATCGAAATCGATTAAGGAAATTGGCCATGATACCCAGCCCTAGTGAGGATTCTCTCTGACCCATCACTCTGGTGTTTTCATGTAACCTTTCGGTATCACCACTCTTGGAGCCTTAACCATGATGTTACCAAAGGCATACCCGGTGCTACCCATGAATTAGCAATGGAGAAGCATAGGTTGCATGAACACGGACTTGAAAACATCCAAACCTGTGATTACGAATAGCTTCATAAGACTACTAATGATTATGCAACTATCACCAAATACATCCATATGTGACAGGATGTTTGCAGTCTACTTGAATGGTAAAGTTCCTCCATACCATCCCACCGGTTGGCTGCCTTCCATCACCCACTAACATTGTGCTGCGGATGCAACTTTTTCTGCAAGAATAATGCACTGTTTGTTCCAGTGAAGAAGAAAAAAAAATCCCTGCATCATGACTTTGCTTGTTCTCACCCAGCTGAGGCCACAAGATGGGCAGCGTTCTCAGTGCGCCTGCTGCCTCTTTGCCCTGCCGCCCGCCCTCCCACCCAGCCACCACCATCTGTTCACTGGCACAGGCCTCTGATCCCCCATGCAGGGCAGACCCAGAGTGCTGACACCCTCACACCACACATAGGGGGAGGAAGCACACGTATGTGGTCATCCAGCCTTACATGTGTAATTTGATATGCAATGTCAAAATCACAACTGAAAAACTGGACAGAGACTGAAAAAAACTCTTCAGTTATATTTCTCAAGTGTTATGTTTGTAGTCCAGTTGTACCCAGGCTTTTTTTCAAGGGGAGGTGATCCAGACCATACACAAATGCTCTAGGACCTGTTACTGACTAAACTGCACTCATATAGATTGTAATAATTATGTAGAAGTGTCTTTTGTTATGATATACTTCATACAAATCAAATCATTAGCTACAATTTCAGCTATTATGTTACAATCCCTATAATTCTTTATGAATTTCTATTTATCACATATATAAATTGTTAGTTAACTATTTCAACCCCTCTGATTACTATTTAAGTAATTTTTGTCTACTCTAAATTGCAACATGAGGTGTTAAAAGTAGGGATGCACCGACACAATACCAGTATCAGGTTTTGGGTCCGATACTCAGCGTGTGTACTTGTACTCATACTCGTAGAAGTACTCCAATACAACAGCACCGATACCACTTACGACAGCGTGACATTCACAGCTAAGTGCAGCAGGTCCACGGAGGAGGAGTAATGTCAGCAGTGTAGAGATTTTTCAAAAATAAATGACAGTGATAAAAGTAACGCTGACTGCAAGTAACGTAAAGACACAGATTCATCCGTTTTCCAGGTGCTCGCGGATGCGTACCCAGATGGAGAATACCACCGGGGACCGTGGAGGTAGAGGATCTGTTCAAAGAGCAACTGTGTGAGTTAGAGAAAAACTACTGACAGATTTATGACAACTATTAACATTAGTATCCATATTAGTGTTACCTCTGTTGTCTCCATGTTTATTACTGACTTTCTTCTTCTCAAATAACTTTACTCTTCTTCGTGGTATTTGTCCAGTATAGTTAATTAAGAGTGGTAAGAACCCTGGTGGATCAACTGAGAAACGCTCATTCCAACACATTAAATGTCAGTAGTAGCACTTTGTTACAGTCAGACTAATGACAATAAAGCACATTTTAAGTAACTAAGAACTGTGATGGTATTATTAAGTACTCATGTCGGTGCTCGGTATCGGCAAGTACTCAAATTTAAGTACTTGTACTTGTACTCGGTCTGGAAAAAAGTAGTATCGGTGCATCCCTTGTTAAAAGTCTTCCAGCTGGGCCATGTCAGTCATCTTAATTTTTATCATTTCTACAGCTACAGAGGGACAAGAATCATTACTTCAAATGCATGCATTTATCCAGTTACTTTTGCACCTTTGACAAATCAGTTGGCCTGCTGCTTTATTATATTGTCAACAAATGGCAAACCCAACTTCAATGTTTTCTGAAAACAAACTCTGCACTGTTGAACTCATTCCACCTACCACTGCACCTTTGTGACCATAACTGTGACTATTACAGGTAAAATTAGCCTGAGCACAAGAACAACCAAAATGTGTAATTCAGCAAACACATCGGCACACAATCAACACCTCCATCACCAAAGCTAATTTAAACATCTCAAGATGTCCATTCGACTATCTTACACATGAATGACATTATTTTAAGCAAATACCACAATATAATTTCCTCCTACTGCAATGCAATGCAAATCAGTGTAGTATGATACCATGCAAAAGAATGTGATGCCATGCAATTCATGCAAAACTATGCAAAGTAAATAGACAGTATCTCATAACTTAACAAAAAGGTCAGATTTTATAGTAATTACAGTCACGGAAAAAATTATTAGACCACCCTTGTTTTCTTCAATTTCTTGTTAATTTTAATGCCTGGTACAACTAAAAGTACATTTGTTTGGACAATTATAATGATAAAAACAAAACTAGCAAATATATTGTAATTTAGGAGCTGATATCTCGCCGTTTTCCAGAATTTTCTTGATAAAAACCAAAATCACTTCAGTTCTTACATCAATAGCTATGGCATTGTACTGACAAAAACAGTGCTTTTAGACATTCCATGTTTTCTTTTCTGTCTGTTTGGTCACATGATACACACAGGAGTTAGTACTTGATTGCATAACCATTGTTTTGAAAAGCTTTGATGGTCTAATTAGTTTTTCTGTGACTGTATATAGTAACAGCTCATCTCTTACGTTCTTTGAAGTGAAAGAAAAAGACTTGCTTGGATACTCCTTCACCTTTGTAAAAGCTCTGTTCAAGTGTGAGACCTGGACAAAAACCGGAGAAGCTTCAGAAACAGTTAAAAAAAAAAAAAGAAAAGTAAGAATACAGGTAATAAATATCAGATTTTAATAATGCAAACATAGAAATGCTACATCCTAAGTTCCTCTAAATTGTATCTCATATTCGCAGGGCAATCATGTTAATCTGTTTTGCTAATGCAATGATACAAATATAATCATGCCTAAAAACCGTACGTGAACAGATCTGCAGTAAATGAGTGTCAACAGTGTTCACAGCCAGTACTTCTGTTACATGCTGCTGCCATAGTGGTAAACAAACAGAGCCACAGGAAGCACCAGGACAGGGGTGTGCATACTAAAACAGGCAGGCATGTTTGGGAAATTGTGGACCTTTCCTTTTGTTCACGTTCAGGACTGTAGCTAAGTAAAGACAAACGGTAATGATGGGATTTGACATGTTGAGATGAGGTGATGGCAATAAACATGGAAATGATCAGACATCAACAAAGATGTGGCGTCTGGTAAGACTTCCGCAGAGCAGAAAGGGGTCTTTATGACAGTCTTGTACTATATATGACTGGTGTGCACATTTTCACCGCAGTTGCGTGCACATTTCCATCTGCAGTGCTCATATGTGTGTGAGTCTCCATGAAGAATGGCCTTAAGGCTGCTGAACTCATTTTCCTTTCCCCTGTTTCAACCCTTGACCTCTGACCCCCATGTGCCCCCCTCTCTCCTATCCCCATCCATCAGACTTTGTGTCGCAAACGAGGGAGCATCTTTGTATCCACCCACCTCTTATGTCTTACCTCTTTTGTTTTAACCTCTCTGGCCATCACTCCCTTTGGCAGAGGGGGGTGCTGGGTGGTGGATTATGGCCCTAGTGGCTTATGGGTACTGGATGGGGGAGGAGGAGGGGCTACAAATCTCAGGCTCGCACCTAAAGCTGTCAGTGGCGCCCTGGAGGCCCTCAGGCATCAGCCAGCACGGTCACCTTGGATTGGTGGACGCATGCAACATACACACACACACACAGATTTGTGCATGCAGGGGTAGACGGCCAACTGAGAAGATCTCGCCGCCTCTACGATCCTCACCTCCACGTACAAACAGACGCACACATGCATACACACCGGCAGCAAACACAGAGGTTGTCGCCCTGTACACTCAACACACACGGTGCCTCTCTCTGTCAGAAACTCGATTAATATTCCAGAAGAGGGGAGGGAGGCCAGCGTGTGTTTACACGGATTACTGCAGACTTCCTCATCCCCCTCCCTCCGCAGCACCCCACCCTCATACTGGGAGGTCTCCTTTCTCTCCCAGTTTGCTCTCAGATGAGCATTGCTTCAGCCATGATAACCAGATCACGATGACTGCAATGTGACTATTAATGAAGTCTGTCTATAGCCCAGGGGTCGGTAACCTGCGGCTCCGGAGCTGCATGCGTCTCTTCGTCCTCCTTGTAGTGGCTCCTCCCTTTACTGCGGTCAAGCCCGCCGCGATTCTCCTGTGCATGGTCAAACCAGCGGCTAGCATTTTTCTTATGCACTACTCATTCGACAGTTATGGTAGATGAGCTGCATGGAGCGAATGTGCCTTCAACAACAAAAATAAGGGCTCATTTCTGCTCTACGTTAAAGACGCAGACGCAGAAGGACGCAGGGTTCTGGCCATCCTTTGTTTATTAACTCACGGAATTCTGTCCATTTTTCGGGAGCCTGCGGATGTGAATATGGAGTGGTACAACTGGGAACTGTGGAGGCAGTGTTGAGTTTTGAAGGGAATTATTTCCATAAATAGCGATACTTTTCATAGAGTGACTGTATGAGTATGAGTACTGTGTACTTTTGGGGTAATCCTACAACAGATTCCCTTCCAGGATACAAAAATGTGTTTTTTCATCTGAAATAGGCTTTAAGACTAAATTCAATGATGAATAAAATTATTTTTTCCAATAAGTACCTCATGAATTTGGTATATTTGGTATTAGTACTTCATATACTATTAGCACAAATACTATGAACGACTTTTACTGTGTACTTTTAGAGTAATCATACTCAAAAATCCCTTCCAAGCTCCTAAAGTGTTTGTTTCTTCATCTGAAATAGGCTTTAAGACTAAATTCAATGATGAATAAAATTATTTTTTCCAATGAGTACCTTGTGAATTTGGTATTTTTGGTATTAGTATTTCATATACTATTAGCACAAATACTATGAACTACTTTTACTGTGTACTTTTAGAATAATCATACTCCAGAATCCATTCTACACTGCACTTCTGTTTGTTGTATTCAGTGGTTATAACAGACAAAATGTAAAAAAAAGATTAAAACTTTTAAAACTTTATAAGCTCTGTTATTTTTTGCGGCTCCAGTCTATTGTTTTTTTGGTGGAAGAGGAGGTAAAATGGTTCTTTTGATAATAAAGGTTGCAGACCCCTGCTTTAGCCCCTCCTTCCAGGTGCAGAGAGGAAACCACCACCCCCATCCACCCTGCTGTGTTTTGGAGGCACCCTGCAGAGGGGCTTCCCAGTGGAGTGGCAGAGTAGGGGACGTTGCATTAGTGGGGAGATGGAGGTGGAGAGTTGGTGTCAGTGGGACGGCCCAATAGACCTTACCAAGTGGGGTCACCCCACAGCCATCCACCCACCCACTGTCTCACTTGGTGGCAGCTGTGTTAGGAGTGCATACTCCACTGGCTCCGCAGGGGGCTGAAGGTTGGTGAGAGTGTGTGTAAATTAGTGTGTGTGTATGCGGAGGCAGCTTGACGTTTTAGTTGCACAAACATTTCCCAGAGGTGGAGCTGCTCTGGAGGCAGAAATATGTCATTGGTGAAGTTAAGCCAGTTTTACTAACATGAGACTGAAGCAAAGTTCAGGAAAACAAGGCAGGTGTATGAGAGGAGCAGCTTCACAAGCACTCGTACTCTGCCTACAAGAATTAAACACAGTTCAAGAAATTAGAAAAAGGCTGCTGTGGTCAGGGCTCATTCAAATGAAAATACTGTTCAAAGAGTGAAAGGCTAAGAGAGTGAACTTTGGAAACAAGCCTTATTTAGCCTTTACGTGGAAAATTTAATAAATAACATGCCTGCCTCATCAAATCAAGTTTCACATAACCTACCACTGCCCAGTCTTTGAATAGGTTACTCAATAGTTTCATAAATCACCACAAATGTGATGTGAAACCTCCTCACATGGTTGTAGCAGTAAGTTGCTCTCCTAAAAAGTCCTCAAATGAGTGACAAACTCAGGAGACCTCAACATTATAATGTCAACAGCACTGCATCTCTAAAATAATTTACTGATAAATTTACATGTTTAAACTTATTTTTTACATGATAAAACACCTGCATTTCTGATTTGATTAATGACAGCTCTGTTCATGAGTCACGTTCATCACTTGGAAGATATCATGTGACAAGAAATGAACAAACATGCAACAATCTGGGCACCGTTGTATGTATCTGTACCATAAAATGTACGACGGGAAAAATACAATAACACTGCCTGGCTTCATTCGTACCAAATGACAGCACAATCACCCGTTACTTTTAAAGGTACGTGAAATGTCTATGAAGTGTTGTACATGATATATAACAATATACAAAGACAACATGTAGGATTTTACTGATGGTGTCTCACTGCCATTTCATCACATAATGCTCTCTCAGTTTGCATAGTGTAGTTCAAAAGACACATTTTAGTTTGAGCATGAAAACAACTTGGCTGGTGTAAGTAAAAAAAAAACATAAAAGTATTAAGGACAATAAGTAAGAAAACAAGCCAACATCGAAGGAGTTACAGTGACTCCTATTGGATTAATCATTAGAACAGTGTTTGTCAACCTTGGGGTCGGGACCCCATGTGGTGTCACCTGGAATTCAAATGGGGTCACCTGAAATTTCTAGTAATTGATTTTAAAAATAAATAAATAAAACTTACTAATAAAAATATATGGTGAGTTGACAGAGACAATCCCAATACATAAACAAATTCTGAGTGTGAAACTGCAGCACTGTGGTTCTGTTTCTGTGTCAAATGTTCATTGTGGTCAGTTTCAGATGCTGCAGCTCTTTCATAATTCATAATTTCAGTTCTTGTTTGTTCAGTATTAATTGTCCTCCTTGTAAATCACAGCTGGACTGACTGGACAGATCCTGACCAAGGAAAATACAATTCTCCTTTTGTGCAGTAATCTACACCTGGATTCACTGCCTCCGTCCATAATAATATACATTATATAGACTAAATGTCCTCTAACATTAATGTTTATTTGCAACATAGTATAGGAAACTATTACATGATCAAAAGCAAATTAATTTTAGCAAAAAAAATGTCTCCGTTTTGAATGTCTGGGGTCACCAGAAATTTGTGATGTTAAAATGGGGTCAGGAGACAAAAAAGGTTGGAACCACTGCATTAGAACATTGTGCCATGGTGTGTGCTGTACTGAAATCTGATGCTAAGGTGTTATGGCCAATGGCAGTAAACAACAACATGAAAATGAGGAGTGGATGCCTGTGGATGTCTTGAACCTATTTTTGCAGTACAATGCCAGCTCATCTAACAGTTGTCTGTGATGATAAAGTTCATCATCTGGCAACTAGTAAGGCTAAGCTTCCACACCATGTCAGACTGAAATAGTTTGGAAGAATGTATTGACATAATGTCTCAGATTTTATTGAATATGATTCCTTATTTTTATTCTACTCCACATATCTGTACATAAACTGACCGATTTCCAAGTTCTGTTCCTAAGTTTCCACTGTCTGAGACAATCCAATGTAAAGGTTTATGTAGAAACATAAAATGAAAGATTAACCACATCCTCTTGTACCCCAGGCTCTAAAATAATAACATATTTCATTTTTGTACGATTGACTTGTGTACACTTTAAAACTGTTAAAACATCGGTGTAAAATGATATGCACAGAAGTCGGAAAAATGATGCATACATGAGCAGTATCTTCTTAGTGTTCACTGGAAAAGGGCTAGGTGTTCTTTAAATTTACCTAGCTCTGTTTGACGAGCTTATCAATCAACCAATCACCATGAGTCTTTTTAAAGCCGCTCTTCCGGTATGACAATTTCCTGTTTACTCAGGTACAGAAGTAATTAGCACCCATTCCCTTGTGCGCCATGAAAGGTCTATTTCGTCACCATCCACTGCAGCAGCATGAGAGGCCGATGAAATTTCAGATCTGCCGAAGTGGAATACCTTAAGCATGTACATACATTGACCCAGCTCCATGAAAGGTGTTGCAGCCACGTCGCACCGTCCATGTGAGCACATCCTGTCAGGTGTGTGTGAAGTTTCAGTGTTCCAGATTCAAGAGAAGATTCCCATTGTGAACTGGGCCGCACTGAATCACTGATACCGAGCTCCGACAAGTGTACAAGACTCTTCACAGACTGTGTGGTAGGACGAACCACACACCGACACTGGTCAGAAAAAGGGCCCGATGCAAGAATTGCTAACTTTGGAAACAGAGGGTTTTATTTTTGTCAACGCTATTTATTTCAATTTGTTATTTTTCTCTGAAGTGTGGTAAATTTTTAGCTGTTACATGTTTGTGATACAAGTGGCCATAAGAAAAACACAAACCATTAGTGTCTGTGTCGTTACTGATGTTCAAATTCCTGTCTCTTAAAAACTTAGGACCTTCTGATACTGGTCCAGTTATTACTACTGGTCATTACTTACCTGGGCTCTGTTACTACATCGTAAACAGGGTAAACACTATGGCTAATGACAGGCTGCTACTGGTTCGGTATTTCGGTGTAAGCCTTGTTGGCATCCAGCCTGGCACCGAGCCCCATGACTTGTCTGAGCATATCAGAGGAGCGGCCCCTCAAACGGACAGTACCATGCCAGCAGCAGCCTCCTGCCCGGGCCAAGCCACGGTGCTCAGCAGCACAGCAGCCACAGCAGCCCGACCAAGGACAAGAGACGAAGGCACAGCAAGATACACCATACACCCAGGGATACACACACACACACACACACACACACACCAGACCCAGATTCAGTCTCACTTCCATCATTCTGTTTATATATGTAATTCATTTAGGTCAAAGCAATAAACAATAAACAGCTGTTTAATTGCATAATACTAATTAACTGCATGACACTGAATACAAAAGTGATTGTAAGAATTGTATGTTATGCTTCAAAACAGGCAAAAGTAGGCAATATAAAAAAAATATATATATATATATATATATATATATATATATATATATATATATATATATATATATATATATATACACACACACACACATATACATATATACACAGGGTGTCCCAAAAGAATTCATACACACTTTAAATAATTGTAAAGTAGGTGTTTATTAAAATTCATTTAATTTTAAAAATGTAATCGAATTTACAAACATCATTTTATTGTTTTGCCACTGCCTGTTGTTAAACTGACGTCCATTCTGGTCCAGACTCTGCTGACAACGCGAAGCAATGGAATCGCACACATTACGAAACAGTTCCCTTGGTATTTGCGCACATTCACGTTCAATGGCTGCTCTTAATTCAGTGACTATTGCAGGTCTCATAGCGTAGACTTTGTCTTTTAGGGATCCACATAAAAAAAGTCTGGTGGTGTGAGGTCTGGTGAACGCGGAGGGTATTCAACCAAACCCCTCCGTCCAATCCACCTGTTTGGCCAGTTCCCCAGACCTATTCAGTTCACCTATCACATTTGGAAAATTTGGTGAATGAATTTTAATAAACACCTACTTTATAATTATTAAAGCGTGTATAATTTTTTTGGGACACCCTGTATATATATATATATATATATATATATATATATATATGTATATGTGTGTAAAACCAGTCTTGTTGCCATCTTTCAGCCCAGTTAATATTACATTTCCATCAAGAATCAAAAACTTATGTTTATACTTTAGTATATACATTTAGTTGCAGTTCATTATTTTATTATCAACATTTTCTCTTGAAAAACAAGAAATACACTACCTGGGCGCATATTTTTATGGACTATTGGAATTCAACCTTTATTTTTAGGACACAAATTCTATTTTTGAAAATATCTATTGAGAATCTAATTTACATCTACGTTTGTGCACAGGTGGCAGTTCTGTACAAACTGACTGTATATTAGCCAATAATGAACACAAATTCGTTCTTATGTGTTGTCGCCTCCACCAGTACACAAGCCCTCGTCACCAGAGAGACGCATCAACTCGTCCATTTCTCCAGCAGTGTTTGACAAACCGCCAGTAAGACTGACGAGCCGGTGGTGCACAGCAGCACAATACTGATGTGTCATCTAATTTCAGATCACACTGTGCTACTACAGAGAGGAAAGAGGAGAGGTGAGAACGCAAAGATCGGACAGTATGGAAGGTACGGAGCAAAGAATCGAAATTGGGGAAGTAGAGGAAGGGGTGGGGGGTTTGGGAGGGTGTTTGGGGGTGAGTGTGTAGGGGGGTGTACAGGGAAAGAAATCTCTGTCTCAGCAAAAGTTTTCATTAAAATTTTGAGACAAATGATCTCTGTGTCCTTCTCCTGAAGCTGCCTGGGGCGTCATGCTATTTCTATGCAAATAACAACCTCACGCCTTTGCTCCTATTATTTCTGCTGGAGCTGCTGCAACATGACCAAGAGAGAGGGAGGGAAGGTGGGGGGGTGGGGGGGGGGGGGGAGTGAGGAAGGGTGATATGAAGTGAGAAAGAGAAATAAGAAGGAAAATGCAGCAGAGGAAGAAGAGGGAAAGAAGGAACGATAGGGAGGAGGAGGAGAAGGAGGAGGAGGAGGAGGAGGGGTGGAGGAGACAGCCAGACAAGCCGAGATGTGTGTGGTGTGTGTGTGTGTGTGTGTGGTGTGTGTGAGTGTGTGTGTGTGTGGCTGCGATGGACTCACTGAGGGTGGAAACTATATAAAACTAGGAAAGGAGAGAAAAGAGAAAGGAGAGAGATGGGAGGGCTAAGAACAACACAAAGACACAGCCATAATTTGTTTGGAGGCTGCCTCTCTTGTAATATATGACACCCTCAGCACGGGTGCTTCCTCACCGCGCACTATTGTTTAACTGTATAGCACTTACAACACTATCAGGACCAGTCCATCTCTCTCTCTCTCTTTCTCTCTCTCTCTCTCTCTCTCTCTCTCTCTCTCTCTCTCTCTCTCTCTCTCTCTCTCTCTCTCTCTCTCTCTCTCTCTCTCTCTCTCTCTCTCTCTCTCTCTCTCTCTCTCTCTCTCTCTCTCTCTCTCTCTCTCACACACACACATTTCAGGATTTACGTACTGGGCCGCTCCGTTGCTGCAGTCTGCTGCAGAAGTAACACGATGTGTGAAAACTGAAGGAGCAGATATATGAATGTGAATGAAGTCAGTACATATGAATGAGCCCCGCATGCAGAATGGAAAATCATATACAGTATATCTTAAAAGTTGTGAACAAATTATTTGCCTTCCCATGTGTGAGAAACAGAGGCGAGTCAGGGTAGCCTACAGTTTGACATACAGAGCGTTAAGCCCTGAAATCCCTGTCCACGTATGTAAAACTGTAATTCGTAATGTTGTACTTAGAAAGGCTTACAGGTGTTTAATTCATCAGGGTCAATTTATTACAAACACAAAATAATTACCAAAGCCAGTTTATGCAAAAAGGGCTGTTTTCATTTGCTTAATAACAATAATGAAAGTCATGGCACTGAATGTAAACACTACTGTAAGACTTCAGATGGGATAATTCAAGAATGGTGTCAGTCTACATGTGACAGGTTTATGGGATAGACTGAGACGCTATCACTTTATTTTCACTTTATTATGGATTCTCCTGGTGCTTTCTTCATAGTTCAATTGGCAATTTATCTGCATCTTGT
This sequence comes from Sphaeramia orbicularis, assembly GCF_902148855.1. NCBI lineage: Eukaryota > Metazoa > Chordata > Actinopteri > Kurtiformes > Apogonidae > Sphaeramia > Sphaeramia orbicularis. The sequence goes on from NC_043969.1 coordinate 1,098,612, forward strand.
CTGATCTGGTCTCTGATGTACGGAAGAGGATTAGGGCCACTGGGAAAAAAAAAAAAAAATTAAGGTCCAATATATATTTTTTTATTATTATTCTGAGAAAAAAGTCAGAATACTGACTTTAATCTTGGAATTCTGACTTTTTCTCAGAATTGTGACTGTTTTAAATATTTGGATTTTTTTTTATTGTTCTGAGATGAAAGTCAGAATTCTGAGAAAAAAAAATCTGAATTCTTATTTCAGAATTCTGACTTTAATCTCACAATTCTGACGTTTTTATCATAATAATGATAAAAAATATATATATTGGACCTTAATTTATTTATTTTTTTCGAGTGGCCCTAATCCTCTTCTGTACTGATGTGATTAAATGGTTGCCAGTTCCTCGAGTCAAACATTAAAAAGCTCAACTAAGCATAAACATTTTGCAGACCTTAATAGGCCAAAAGTCTGTGTTTAAAGAATTCAAAAGACAAATCATGAAACGTAAATTTCCTCAAAAAGTGACTAAAGCTTTATTTACTTCAGCTTCAGAAGGTAACTTACCTGGATTTGAAGCAGGCAGATCTATTTCCATTTGCTTGATTGGTACGATTATATCATATTTTATAATAAAAACCAGCCCTGTCTGCTTCTATTGGCCCTGTGAGAGAATCCACACTGAAATATCAACCAGTACTATGTTATATACACAATACGGGCAACGGTACTGGGATACCTCGGGTTCTGGTTTTTCATCGCCAACTGGGAAATGGGTTTTAAACCCATCACATACATTGTGTAAATATAATTGTAATGAACCTTTTTATTTCATCTTGGGTTAATTTTTTTCAAGCGTTATTTAAAATTCATATACAACGCTTCAGTTTGTTTTTAGTTCATTTTCAACAACTTTGATTTTTTGGGTCGTTATAATTGTTTTAAAGTGCTCTACCTCTAGATTTCTGAAATGTTTGTCATGTTCTGATGACAAATAATTACTGTCGCCATCTAATTTTTTCAACTTTCTCTCAGGAAGAAAAATCACCCCTTGCAAATAAAAGAAATAGATTTGACATTTATCAAGTTCATCACTGACAACAACTGCCACGAACATGTGCAGGAGTGGAAAGTGTTACGAGCTGAAGGGTGGTGTGTCCCAGTATTTGTGTCTATGTATATTGTTGTTTTCAATGTTTTCCACAATATTTAATTTCAGAAAAATCCAGAATTGTACACAGTGCCAGTGGTGTCAAATCATTACTTTACATTAATCAAAACTAGGGGTGTAAGAAAATATCGGTTCTGCAATATATCGCGATATTTCATTTCATAATACTGTATTATATTAAAGTACTGTATCGATATTTTTAGGTATTTATTTAAATGCAGATATGGTGAAGGTTTTTTTTTTTTCCTTTACTGTTCATATCTTATTTATTATTATTTAACACTGTTTTATTAAGTAATGGTTATTTGAGGCATCCTAAAAGCACTTTTTATTGCCTGAGAGGCAGATGTTAGTTCCCTTGGAAACTAGGAGAATTAGAAAAATTTTGTGATATAGCATCAGATCCTGTTCTGGTCAAATAAAAATGTTTAGTATTTGTGCAGATTTGTGGTAAATAATCTTTCTAAAAAAAAAAAAAAAAAAGAAAAACAAAAAATTGCCTTTTTAACAGTATCATGATATATTGTGATATATCGTATTGTGATCCTAGTATTGTGATTTGTATCGTATTTCCAGTTTATTGCCAATACACAGCCCTAATCAAAACTATCTGATTAGAATCAAATGACATAACATCAATATATGTCAGTATTTTTGAACCAAACTTAAAACTAACACATTAACTCACCTATAAATGTGATTTCTACCTGTCATGTCATCTAGGTTTTCTTTGATCATCACAAAGTCAACTATGTATTTCGTTAATGTAGTGACTGAGAGACCCCCAGCAGCAGATACTGGACTTTGCGTAGGCCTATAATACAATCCTTACACCTGTTTCTGTTTCATATTAGAAGATGGAAGCAGCCAGAAATCTTTAATTCCTTAAAGGGCTCATTTGGGCTTGGCAGACATGGAAACCTGTACGTACACACCTGTAATCGCTGAAATCGGACAGTAACACTAGATTTATAATCCAGGACATGAGTGTTGAAAATGACATGCTGAATTTATTAAATGAATGTGATAAATTATGCACATTTAAACAGGCACCAGGACTTATTCCACCCTATTTTTCACACTGCCTGTATTTTGGACCAGAAATTATTTATTTGTGTCGACCATGGCCCCTGTCATTATCAGAGACGTGACTTTTAATTGACATACCAGTTTTATGTGGGAAAACGCAGTAAACGTGTATATTCTGATTTGTCATGTGACCATCCTGGTAGTTGTAGCTGTCTCATGTCTTGTAATCGCTGGGTACCATATGGTGCAGCACACACAAACAAATCATCCAGTCAATCAATCAATCACGTTGTTGTCACATAATCTTTTTCATGGTTGAGGACCACAATCATATAATTATTCAAGTCCACAAAGTGTTATCTGTGTGATTTGCCATCTTTATCTTGCGGCCCTGTTTACAGTATCACTAATGACCAGCATATTGTGGCTGCAAAACTCCAGATTACACCAGCAAATGACATTCATTTGTGCGTTCACTGCTAATGATTTTTTTTAACTCAGTTGGAGCAGAAAGGCCCACACTTACCTCGGCAAAACGCATTTACCACCTTGATGCTGTTTTGATTAACATGTTAGCAACTAATGTTCTTTTGCAAAATAGGAGAAACATTATTCCAATCTGTTACGACTGTTTTTACAGCTGGCAGCAGTGATGACAGTAAATGCATCATAAACCAAAACCCTCCCCTGAAAATGGCCAGTTTATTGTATAATTGTTAAACAGCAAATAAAATGGTGTATTCATAATGAATCCGCTCTTACTGTGTTACGTTTCCCACATTTCATGAAACTAAGTGTGATTATCAATGACATAAACGTAGGTAAATGTTCCCTCTTAAACTAGAAAAATCTAAGCTGTCAAAACCCTACCAGATTTCATTTGAATGGATTTATTTTCCAGAAGTACAAAAGAAAGAGTACCAAATTTTATAAACAGGAGAATATAGTTTTGCACATTAGATCTAGTCAGTGTACACTACTCTATCACCTATATTTTAAAGCAGTTTATGCAAATGGAAAAGTGTTTTATTTTTTAAACAGCGGAGAAACTGCACTGACAAAATGAACACTTTGAAATATTTACAACGGCTAAAATGTGCTTAGAGGCCTTATTTATGTCTGTGTTCATATTAAATCAATCTCAGTGAATCCAAAGGAACTTTGTGTTGGTAAATGACAGTTCTGCAAATGGACAGGATTTCAGTTCTGTTCAACATGTTGATGCTCATATGAACTATGTTTTCAGCTCAAGAATGTCCAATTTCAGCACAATTAATGCTATATTTTCATGTCACAAATGGACAAGTTCTATTTCAACTGAATTTACCTGAAAAACAAATCTTCTCTTCTTTTGGATTCCCCAGTTTTTCTTCCCAGATTCTCTCCTCCATATCACATGTTTTATTTGTACAGGTTCAATCTGGAGTATGGTGCTGATCCATCCTGCTTCTGTTCCACCAATACATACATGAAGAATGGCACACAGCACTGTTTACATCAACAGTTTTACAATAAGAAGCATTTTTATACCTCTTTAGTCTGATGCTAAACTATCCAATAAATAATAGTGCTCCTAGTTTTTGCACAGGGATCATTAGTGTAAACGCTGACATGGCTGCAGAGCATCAGTATGATGGGATCCACAACAACCATGTCACATCCGTCCACTGACACATTTAGTGTTTTTGTGTCAGCTGGGATTGTTTTAGATCCACAATACCAACATTTATGAAGAAGAGCACAATTAGCAAAAGTAAGTCTATAAGTTTATTCCTAATAAAGTACTGGTACTGACCAGAGCATCATGGGTAATGTCACGTCCGTCCACCAGCAAAAGTTTTCACATCCACGTGCTATTCCAAATCCAATATTTATGAAAATAGAGCTTCCACTGTCAGAGAATATCAGTAGTCTGTGCACTAATGGATTAGCATCATTTACACACACTTCTATGACTTTATGACAACTGTTTTTTGGTTTTTTTTTTTTGACAAAAATGGACACTCATTTGACCCCCTAAAGAAATTTTTGCCATTTTGCATATTAGATCTAGTCCAGGGGTCGGCAACCTGTGGCTCCAGAGCCACGTGCGGCTCTTCCTCCTCCTTGTAGTGGCTCCTCCCTTTACTGTGGTCAAGCCAGCCACGATTCTCCTCTGTATGGTCAAGCCAGCAGCTAGCGTTTTTCTTGCGTGCTACTTATTCGACAATTCCGGTAGATGAGCTGCATGGAGCGAATGTGCCTTCAACAACAAAAGTAAGGGCTCATTTATGCTCCACGTTAAAGACGCAGATGGATACAGATGGAGGGTTCTGTCCGTCCTTTGTATATTACTCACATAATTCTGTCCATTTTCCGGGAGAATATGCAGCTGTACAACTGGGAACTGTGGAGGCAGTGTTGAGTTTTGAAGAGAATAATTTTCATAAATAGCGATACTTTTCATAGAGCAACTGAATGAGAAAAAGTACTGTGTACTTTTGGGGTAATCCTACAACAGATTCCATTCCAAGCTACAACAGCGTTTGTTTTCATCTGAAATAGGCTTTAAGACTAAATTCAATGATGAATAAAATTATGATTTCCAATAAGTACCTCATTAATTTGGTATATTTGGTATTAGTACTTCATATACTATTAGCAAAAATACTATGAACTACTTTTACTGTGTACTTTTGAAGAAATCATTCTCAAAAATCCCTTCCAAGCTCCAAAAATGTTTGTTTTTTCATGTGAAATAGGCTTTAAGACTAAATTCAATGATGAATAATTTTTTTTTTTCCAATGAGTACCTCGTGAATTTAGTATTTTTGGTATTAGTACTTCATATACTATTAGCACAAATACTATGAAATACTTTTACAGTGTACTTTTAGAGTAATCATACTCCAGAATCCATTCCACACTGCCCTTCTGTTTGTTGTATTCAGTGGTTGGAACAGATAAAATGTAAAAAAGATTAAAACTTTTAAAAGTTTATAAGCTTTGTTATTTTTTGCGGCTCCAGACTATGTTTTTTGGCGGAAGAGGAGGTAAAATGGCTCTTCTGATAATAAAGGTTGCAGACCCCTGATCTAGTCAGTGTACACTACTCTATCACTTATATTTTAAAGCAGTTGATGCAAATAGAAAAGTGTTTTGTTTTTTAAACAGCGGTGAAATTGCACTGACAAAATAAACACTTTGAAATATTTACAATTATATAGCATATGATTTTTTTTAATGTTAGACAGTCCTTATAGACGAGACTTAAAATTAAATCTGTATGCAGATGTGGCAGTTGGTGTGTGTGTGTGTGTGTGTGTGTGTGTGTGTGTCTGAGTTATTATTCGCTGATAGCCTGTGTGCATTTCTGAATGAGTGACAGTCAAATAGCCTCTCAAAAGTAAGTGATTTGTTCTTGTTATCAGATGTGTGAAAGGTGGAGGATTGTGTGTGTGTTTGCATATGTGCATGCATATGGCTCATCCTTCACATTCAGGTGTTGATTGTTGACTGTACGGTGGATGAAACTGTAGGTGCAGGCAGAGCTAAGAAATGTCTTGGTCATGGTTAAGGTTAGGGCACCTCCAGGTAGGTCATTACCCTCAAATCTGTGCCATCCTAACATACGGCTGGTGTGTGACTGTGGATGTGTGTTTCCACCTGCGCAGATGGCACCCTGCCGACTCACTCACCTGCTGCCCTGCGGGGGGTAACTAGCTAGCAGCGCTGCTAACCCAAACAGCTAGTGAACTGTGAAACAACTGCAGTCAAAACATCAAGCCTATTAAACGCTAATTACATCTGCTGCCATATGGTGCTAACTGACCTGCGCTTGCCCAAAACCATAGAAATGTTTGTGTTGCTGGAAAAAGAACACTGTTGGACACATATTTGGAAGTCTGACACAAAAAAATCACCCAGTAATACATTAATGTGCCTTTTAACCATGTCAACACTGAAAAAATCTAAATCTTATCAAAGTGTATTTTTTTTCATTTCTAGTAAAAAATATCTCATCACACTTAAAATAAGACACAATCACCTAAAGCACAGGTGTCAAACATGCAGGGTGAGTTTGGGATGAGTTTGTGAAATGCAAAAATTACACTAAGATATTAACAATCCTTTTACTTCAGGTTCCATATTCAGAACAATTCAATCTCAAGTGGGCAGGACCAGTCAAATACTATCATAATAACATATAAATAATGACAACTGCAACTGTTTCTCTTTGTAAATGTAAATATTTTCATGTATTTACACTAAAACAAAGTATAATTTTGCAAAAAATGTGAATAACCTGAAATGTCTTCAGAGAAGTAACAATTTTAACAATATTCTGCTTGTTACTAAATGTTTTGTGTGTTTGTAGATCCACTGTGATCTGTAAGTTATAATGTACATGTGTAAATGACAAACTGAGACATAAAATTGTTAAAATTGCACTTATTTTTTCAGTTTGTTCATGTTATTCACATCTTTTGAAAGGATAGTTTGTAGATGTAAACCTTTTCATAATGCAAGTTAATTTTTTTCGCTCTAAAACATTGAGAAAAGTTTGGAGCTGACATTATTTATATATTATTATGTTATTATTTTACTGGTTTGGCCCACTGCAGATCAAATTTAGCAGACATAAAATGAGTTTGACACTCCTGACCTAAAGAGTAACTTTTCAGTGAGATATAAGAACAGATTTTTAGACAATAGACCTGGAAAATCTTATTTCAAGAAATCTTACCAAGATAATTTTCACTTGTTCCACTGGCATATTTATTTATTTATTTATTTATTTATTTATTTTGCTTAATTCAATATTTTTTTTTTTTTTTTTTGCTTGAATTAAGCAAAAAAATAAATTTCATTGAGAACGAACAATCTGCCAATGGAACAAGTGAAAATTATCTTGTTAAATTTTCTTGAAATAAGATTTTCCAGATCTATTGTCTAAGAATCAGCACTTAAATCTCACTGAAAAGTTACTCTTTAGGTGATTGTGTCTTATTTTAAGTGTGATGACATATTTGGACTAGAAATGAGAAAAATACACTTGGTAAGATTTTGATTTTGATTTTGCAGTGAATGCCATAAATCCTAAAATGAATCCTCTAGAATCCAAAGACACCAGACTTTGAGAGTCCTGGCACAAGTTAAGAAGTAATTTATCCCTACTGACATGGAAAAGATAAATATATTTAGCATATTATCTCCTGTTTGCAGGTAAGGAAACCACAGATTTTTTTTCTTTTAGGTGCAAAATGCAGATAAGTAATACTAGCACATAGAACATACAGGTAGTTGATAAAGGCTTTCTGCTCAGTGAAATGAGGAGTCAGCTGTAAAGTCAACAAATGCAAGTACATGAAGAGGTCACAGTGGTAGAAGGAGCTGATTTAGAGAATGGCAAATCCTATCAGCTTATTAAAGCCTGCATGAATATATACATTATATATGTTATTAATCAACAGACAAATGAGGTTTTAACAGAAGCATAAATAATCTTCTATGATGACCCCTGTGCTGGGATTATACTTATGCAGCGCTATTGTTGGTAAAGTTTGATAAGTTATTACAGTATGTCAGTAGTGGGCTTACATCACAACACTGTGCTCAGAATTTGCCTTATATTAATGCACTGTTACTACACGACATGACATGAAGCACGAAGCTGCTTTCTGTTTTCCAACAAATTTGTACACCTACTTGAGATGGTATTTCTCATTTTTTTGGTTCTGACATTAGAAACATATTTGCCATTGATCAGACAGATCTCCAATATCGTCCTAGATATTCACAAAAAGCCTTAACCCTATAATGCCAAACAAATCATATTTAGTCAAGTTGCCATGATTTTGACCCTGCAATGCCAATACCAGTAAACTTTTTTAATGGAAGTGTGTCACAAATGGTTAGTAGAGCGAAATTAACTTGGTTGCTAATTGTGCAACCTTGAGCATTTCTCAGAATGAGATTGGCCTGTGAGTATTTTGCAACTGGCGATGGGGTGCTGATCACTCTATTGATCACTCTGAAAAGAGAAGAGAAAAGGTTTGGAACCATTTGCTGTGAAAGTGATGATTATGGCTTTGTGGATTTCCACATTTCAGACCATGTTTACGGAATCCATTGCTCATCCTGCAAAGCAACATGCAGAAGTACATGTATACCTGTCAACCACAAATTGATGAAAATTCAAGATGGAGGACGGAGGACGCCATCTTGAATTTTCATCAATTTTCAACTTTTGTTCTCGTTGACAAAGAAAGTCGTGTAATAGATAGTTTTGTAGGTTTTCCAGGATGGGGAGTCCATTTCTGAAGTAATTTTTTTGGATACAGGTCAAATCAGAGGTCAAATTTTGAATGTGAATTAAATTATAGGAACAGATCGACTTCAACGAGATATTGAAAAGACTGCGTCGACCAAGTGTGCCACCGTTTTTTGGTTTTTTTTCGTTTGTTTCAAAACATTGGTTGTCAGTACATGTATAAACAAGTAAGGGGAATGTTTGGTTAGACGTCACAATAAAAGGCTTTGTCAGTCTTTGGAAACTGATATTATTCTGATTGCTTGATTTTGACAGTGCGTGACTTTGTGTGTGTGTTGTTTTTTTTTGTTTTTTTTTTATGTGAATCAAAATCTGGAAAAATTGACAATAATGAACAATTCCATGTGACTTGTTGCTTACTTATCATTAAGCATAATAGTATCAGGGCTCTCTTGGTTTGGTAGATGGACACATTTGTGGTTGACAGGTATACATGTACTTCTGCATGTTGCTTTGCAGGATGAGCAATGGATTCCGTAAACATGGTCTGAAATGTGGAAATCCACAAAGCCATAATCATCACTTTCACAGCAAATGGTTCCAAACCTTTTCTCTTCTCTTTTCAGAGTGATCAATAGAGTGATCAGCACCCCATCGCCAGTTGCAAAATACTCACAGGCCAATCTCATTCTGAGAAATGCTCAAGGTGGCATAATTAGCAACCAAGTTAATTTAGCTCTACTAACCATATGTGACACATTTTCATTTAAAAAGTTTACCGGTATTAGCATTGCAGAGTCTGTTATGGGAAGTATAAGAGTGGCAACTTGACTAATTTGATACTTGAGTTTTGAAGCCACTACATGATCAGTGTGATTTTTTTTTTCTTTAAAAACCCGTTGTCTACAATTAGATACGTGTAATACACAGATAATCCACCAGGGGGAGGAGTTCATTCACCAGAGGCCTTTCCAGTGACACTACAAGACTGTCATTAATGAGGAAGGAGGAAGAACTTTGACAATTTTGAAAAGGAATTACCAATTTGTTTGACATGTTTGTGTTATATTATGTTTTCTTAGTTCAAAGATGATAATATTTGAGCATTGACACCCAATGTTTCAAATATGATACACAATTGAAACTCACACTTGGAAAGTGACATTTGAAAAAAAAAAAATCGGGGGATTTTTCAGAAGGACCAATAAAGGTTCCAGTTTCAAAGAACTGGAATTTTCCGTCAGTGATTTAAAGGTTCAGGCTTTACAGGGTTAAAACATGGCTGATGGCCGATGAGAACAGATCATTCCTTCATCAGTCACTTAAAGCATCAAAGTAAACAAAAATGAAGTGATGATGTCAGCGTTGGAATACTCTGTTTCTTCCTCTGTGTTTGTTATAGCCATGTGTATTGTTGTCTTTACCGCCACCCTCTGACCACACCACGCAGCCTATTCACTTCTAACCTGTCTATGGAAATGCACGATTCACATTTCCCTTTTTTTTTTTTTTCTTTTTTTTTTTTTTTTTTGATGACAAAAGCCGTGGAAACATGGCTATTAACTGTGACAGTATTCCTGATCCGGTTTGTGACAACTGTCCACTGCACAAAAACACAAAAACATGCTGTCAAAAGCCCATATAAGCAACTCTAGTTTCAAACACACACATCACTATCAAGTCTAACTGACTATCACATGGCAGCCCTCCTCCTCAGATACACTCAGTCTGTGCGCCTTAAAGCTGCAGCCGGTGTACAAAGTAAAGGCAGGACGGTTAAAGGGGAAAAGACACACACACACACACACACACACACACACCTTCCTCCTCAATCCATCTGCTTCACGTTTGCATTTCATGCCTGCCGGCATTTTTTTGAAGTGGCAATACTTTGATGCAGACTGAGGGATACATTATCATTATTTCAATTTCCATGCCGAGGTGTTTCGTGTGTGTGTGTGTGTGTATGTGTGTGTTTGAGTGAGAGAGAGAGAGAGAGAGAGAGAGAGAGAGAGAGAGAGAGGCAGATAGGAAGACAGGGAGGAGTACCAATATGCTTGGTGCTGATGCTGTCTTCATACTCCTGTGCTTGCGTGAAAATAAGGCATTGTAGGAGAAAGAAGCAGAAAAACAAAGAGTTGAGGAGTGGAGGGGCATGTGGTGGTGGAGGAGGGGGAGTGATAGAGAGGAGGATGAACAGAATGCAGATGGAAGGAAACCACAGAGGAAAAAAGCAAACAAGAGGGCAGAGATAGTGAGAAAGAGAACAGGTATGAGTGAGATAAAGGCAGCAGAGAAGGCAGTGCGTTTGACATGGCACGGAAGCATAAGCCTCTCCTGCAGCTATATGCTTTATTCAGGACTCCTCCACCTCTCGAGCCCACAAACCTCTCTTTTCCCTTTCTCTTCTGGTTTAAACTCTCTCTTTCTCCGTCCCTCTGCTCGTCTCCCGGCTCGTACATAATTCAAGGTAGAGCCGCTGCCAGAACAACATCTTAAATCTGACTCAGCGGCGGACTCCACATTTCAGGCAGAGAAACACAGATATTTAGGCACTTCCTTTTTCAAGCTTGGAAGAATCACAGGACTACTTAGCAGCAGGGTCCAGGATTTAAGAAGTCTGTCTTATTGATGACACACAGGAGTTGCTTTTTAAGAAACTGCCAGCTGCAGTTTATTCCCTCGTTTTCAAGTAGCCTTAGTTTTACCCATAAAGACCCAAACATGCACCGTCAACCAAAAGCATCTACTGATGTAAACTGTTTAATATCTGTTGATCCACTAATCCTATCAATACATGTCAATAATTGGTGTCAAATGTAGTTAGCTTTCCATGGTCATCAGATATGATCCATTTGGACATTCAGAGGCTCCATAGTGAACATGGAAACACCGTCATCTTCTACAACAGGGCTGTCAAACTCATTTTAGTTCAGGGGCCACATTCAGCTAAATTTGATCTGAAGTGGGCCGAACCAATAAAATAATATATCATATGTAACAATATAACATAATATTATGTAAATATGTCAACGTCCAAACTTTTCTCTGTGTTTCAGAGCAAAAAAAATGTATTTACATTATGAAAAGGTTTACATCTACAAAGTATCCTTTCAAAACAATGTGAATAACATGAACAAAGTGAAAAAATAGTGTAATTTTAACAATCTTCTGCCTCAGTTTATAATTTACAACAGCATTTCTATACTTACAGATCACAGTGGCTCTTACAAACACACCAAACATTTAGTAACAGGCAGAATCTTGTTAAAATTGTACTTACTTCTCTTCAGACATTTCAGGTTGTTCATATTTGTTCAGGTTATTCACATTTTTTTTGCGCAATTATACTTTGTTTTAGTGTAAATACATGAAAATATTTACATTTCCCACGAGAAAAATGTGGAGTTGTCATTATTTATATGTGATTATGATAGTGTTGACTGATCTGACCCACTGGAGATTGAATTGGTACTGAATGTGGACCTGAACTAAAAGGATTGTTAATATCTTAGTGTAATTTTGCATTTCACAAATTCATCCCATGGGCCGGCTGGACCCTTTGGTGGGCCGGATTTGGGCCTGGAACGCATGTTTTGACACCTGTGTTCTACAACATGATTCACCAGTAAAACCCATGCATTGATAAATGACAGTAGATGGACTTGTTCATGATCAGTTAATGATAGAGTTGTGCTGAAAAGTCAGCTTTTTCTGTTTCTGATATAATAAGTGCGGAAGTTACTTGACCTTTTTTGGAATATCTACATGATCAAAAAAATTTAATATAGGCAAATACCATTTTCACTGAGAAAACATAAAATGCAGAGGATAACATTACAATAAATGGTGATAAATCATTTAAGAAAGCTTAAATATAGAGGAAAATTCACTTGGGAACTGCCACCCAAAGTCGCACTGGTCTTTAGTTGTTAAGTATTGCCCTGTAATGAAAAATAACCAAAATACTGACCCTCAAATACTGATGTCAATTAAATGTCTCTTCTTAAAGTATAATTTTCAAGGTAATGTGCATGTTGTAGATAGAACTGGGGAAACCAGAATGGTGGTAGTCTTCTTAAACACTGAATACATTAATTTAGTATAAATTGTGGGTGCTTGCATTTTATGAGCTCCTAGTGTACTGCATCACAGAGGCATATATACAGTATGTATTGTACCTTTCATTTCACTGCATGTGTCTGACAACTTTAGGTCCTTTTCAGATTGCAATATTTCCTCTTCTTGTCCCAAGAATGTTATTTTGAATTGGATGATGAAGTGTTCTGTATGGATTGAGAAGGTTCTCCTGTCCTAGAACTAAATAAATGATTTTAAAACCCTCTTGGATTCACGTGATAGTACATCACAAAGCTGAAACAGGCTCAGGAAAAGTTGTTTTAAAGATGTATAGTAACTCACAGGACAGTAATGCTACAACATAGAATGATCAATGCATTAGCCGACTATAGATGAGACTACCAACAGTTGAATGGTTCAACAGACAAATGTTCTATGCACATGAACGCTGCAGTGTTTGGTAGTTGTTTTTGGCATCACTGACTGAACCTTTATTTGTCTGACAGGAAACAAGAAAAATTCCTTCTTCTCTGGGCTCTTTTTTTCCAGACTGTGGAATAACTATCTTGTGACTCTAACCACAGGTGTTCCCAGACAGGTAAGGACGTTACATATGTGATTGACAGTTCAAATCACCATCATTGTTCAGATTCAGTCAGTTGAGACCTACAGCTCTACACCAGCTTCAATACATTAGCTTGGAAAAGTGGTGAAATGACATAATGTAATTTATATTTATTTTTGTAGGTATTATGTGTTTTAATTCTGGTATTACTCCCCTGATTTCAGCTCTTGCAGTTTTAATGCAGTAATATGACTCCAAAAACATTATATGTAAAAGCAAAACACAGACAAGGACCATTTAAAGGCCTGGACCCCCTTTTGCTGTTTTTATTGACTAGGCGTAAAATGGAGTTTGGAGTTAGGAGGGATTGGAGGATTGGAGATGTTTTATGATGTGTATTTTCTTCCACAAAATATGGACCTGCATTAGGTAGTTTGGTGTAGGCGTAGTCAGTATGCAGCTGTTAGGATACAGCTCACATCTATAGGGGGAGGGGGAAAGAAATGCACTGGTTCAGGTGCAGGTGTAGACAAACAAACTTTACTAGGTCTGACATATGGAGTATGATTTACTTTTTTTATTATATACTTTTACTAGATTGTAAAGTTTCTTATTTGGATGGGTCTAAAGATTGTGTAGTTTCTGTAGTTTGTAAGTGTTCAACATTTGTGTTGTAAATGTTTCATTTTCATCAAATCAAAACTCTTTCAGTTTATTGTATATAAAGGGATGCATAAGATCCAAACATATTTGAACTTTAAAAGGACATGCCTACTTTAGCTAGCTGCTAACCTACCTGTCCTCTTCTGTAAATGCACTCGTAGGTTTGTTCAGTTCAGATCAATTTAATTCAAATCAGTTCAATTCAACCAAGTGGTTTTTTATATCTGATCCCTGACCATACCAGCATCACAGGCTCATGTAACAGTGATTGTTCAATCTTATTATATTTTATTTTCTCCTTCTGTCAGTAGGAGCACAAATCAGACATGGCCATGAGTCGAGGGGTGGACATACAACATAAAGCAGCATATGACTTTCATCACAATTTTTTTTTAATTTGTAAAACCGCAGTGATATCCTAATTATAACTAATCCATCAGTCTTTCTGTGCTTATGCACCTGCATCACTTCCCTCACAGTGAACAACTTCAAAGATGACTCCATCACAAACACAGTCCACTTGCTTACATAACAAACTCAAACGTCACTTCAGCCTTTTTGGAAATTTTGTCACGACGTGCATTGTGGGAATTCCACACAGCAGCAACAAAGATGGCGACCAAGTGAAAGTGGTTTCTGACAGATTCCACAAGAAAAGGAGCCAGATCATTACAACATAAACTCCTCCAGTCCACCAGGGTTGTTTTACAGAAGGGGTCTAGTCGGTGGATGGAGGTAAAGAACACATCTGGGTTCAACACTCACCAACAGACAGAGAAATTGATGGAGAAATTGATGGAATTCCCATTCACACAATGCACATCGCAACAAAATTTCTGAGAAGTCCCGAGTGATGTTTGGGTTTAGGTAAAAAAGCTGACTGTGTTTATGATGGAGTCATCTTAGAAGTTGTTCACCATGAACGCAGTGATTCAGGTGCATAAGCACAGACAGACTAATGCAGAGTGTCAAACTCATTGTAGTTCTGGTTCCACATTCAGCCCAATTTGATCTCCAGTGGGCCGAGCCATTGGAATAATAGCATAATAATGACAACTCCAAGTTTTTTCACTTTGTTTTATTACAATAAAAACTATTAAATTATTATATTAAATTATTTATATTTACCAACTTCCAAACAAAAAAGATGTAAATAACCTGAAAAAAACTAAAATTTCTGAAGAAAAATAAGTGCAAATTTTAAACAATATATGCCTCAAGTTATCCTTTATACATGTACACACATTACACATAGTGTTACACAACATTTGGTAACAGGCATAATATTGTTAAAATTTTTAAGTCGGGAATTTGGAACTAAACTATGAACAATTTCTATAGATTATGTGGCAGCTTATTATTAACACAATTTACAGATGGGGAGGGGATCTACAAATGCAGAAAACATTGAGTAACAGGAAGAATATTGTTAATATTACACTTAATTTTAATTTTGTCTACATTTTATTAAAAAGGCTATTATGCTATTTTTTTTATTTTCAATCATATTGGTCTGTACTTGGACCTGAACTAAATGAGTTTGAGATTTGTGATGGAAGTCATACACTGCTTTAAGGTTGAAGGACAATAACGTCTAAATCATTATAATCATTATTATAAACAAAATTCCTTACCAAATCTAGGTCATTAATAAATAAAAAATGAAGCCTTAAGTGCCAGTTGGTGATAGTTTTCCAGATGTGCCAATGGGTTCTAGGGGTAGATAAATATATACATCTATTACATACACGTAAATATACATTAACTTATGTATATGCAACAGTATTTTATATATCTTGAAAACATCATTTGCTTTCCACGACGGCATATTAGGGCCACATAATAAAATAAAAACCCTTGCCACTACGAGAATAAAGTAATAATATGATGAGAATAAAGTCGCAATTAAAAAAAAAAAAAAAAAAGATTATTTAATACGAATAAAGTTGTACTTTTATGAGATTAAAGTAATATTTAGAAAATTTTGACAGAGTTTCCGCTTTTACAGTGAACACAACCAGCGAAGCAGCACCTTTCCCTTTTGTTGGACTCCAAAAGTCGCAGTAGAATCCACAGTTTCTTGAGAAAAAACAAACCCTAAAGCTCTGGTATATCCACTGATAGCCCTGCAGCCAACCACTTTGTCAGTTTCTTCTCCACAAAAGAGGCAATTTGCCCCAAATCAGTTTGTTCTTGCGACAAAACCAACCCAAACATCTGCAAACTCGCTTCAAAGTCCTTAGACTATTGATAATGTGCTGATGGTGGGATAGGCTCAGTATTTGGCCGTGCCTTAACCCCAAAGGGAAAGTAGGAATTCACAAAATGTTCCAAGTTCTCCATTATTCGATGAATGGGTATGACTTTACTCTCATTATATTATGAGTTTACTCTCAAAATATTATGGCTTTTTTCTCATAGTGACAAGTGTTTTTATTTTCTTATGTGGCCTAAATACACCATTGTAGCTTTCTGATTCATCTTATTAGAATAAATAGGATTTAGCACATTTTGTGTCTGTAGCAGATCATTTCTCCAAAAAATTCCAGACCAATGTATATGGACATTTTAATTAAAAGACACTGTACAATGTCTGAGACACTTAAAGCCTAAAGTAGGGTTTTCACTGTATTTATAAGTAAAAGATTACACTGTAAGCCTGGAATTTGTATTTACTAAAATGCTTTAATTTCAATGCACTTAAATGATAGAAGTTTTATGATGTTACTATAAAATGTTCAGTATATTCTACTAATTTGTAGACATAGTTGAAAGTACGAAAAAGTTTAAGTTGAATGGAATTAAATCACTAAGTTTTAGTCATGACCACACCTTTTTATCTTCGCATTGCATTTGTGGGTGTTAGGCATGTTGTTGAAAATGTGTTCTTTTTCTGTGCAGGGGTTCAGCGGGGTTGTGCTGTTAGTGTTAATTTGGATTTAATGTGTGTATGTCAGTGTTTATTGGCCTTTTTGTGTTTGTTTTTGTATTTTGTACAGCTGCACCATGAGTCAGAACCAGAGGAAGAACTATGGCTTTCCTGTTCATCCTACACTATTATTGTACAATGGAAATCTTACTGTTTTGTCAAATTAAAAGCATTCCCTGTACTGGCAAATGACATAGAGCCAACCTCCATTTCTGCAACAATATATTAAGTTGAATAATTTCATAACTATGTTGGTCAGGAATAGGATTATGAATTTTAACTTAAAAAAAGTTGTTTAATCAATAATAAATTAATCTGGCTGCAACTGAGAAAATTAGTCAGTGTGTCCTAAAATGCTGAGTTGGATGGTTGGATAGTGGGGTTGATTTTACAACAGATTTAAAGTACAAATAACTTGTCTTTTAGTGTTTTCTACTTAATAGTTTAAGTTCAATACTTTTAGCATTAAAGTGGAACCTACTTAAACCAACTGATTAGTCGATCATTACTCAAATCATTTAAGTGCAATCACTTGCCTCAAATTTTTTGAGTAAACTCTACTTATCCGGGCTTACAGTGTATACGCTTATAGGAGCAGTATTAGTAAATACAGTAGAGACTCAGAGACATTTTTAACCGTTTGGAAGGAAATATAAATTGTGTGCAGAGTGATTACTTTTATTTTAGAACATTTAAACTGGACAAAACATAAAACCGACTTCAGGTAAAATTCAGTTTCTGCATGTTACAGGACTGGACATACCCCATCTGCTGCTGTTCAGAAGGATGATGAAAATGTATTTATTTTGGATCGCTTTTATATTCAGTGGTTCCACGATGTGCTGATGTGTGTGACACTAAAAGAGAGGTATGTTAATGATTTTTGTTCTTGTTCACATAATTCACACTTTCACAAGACCCATTCTCCAAGACACATGCATTTTACTATTATATACTATTTACATGTTGATTTATACTGAACTTAGCTGCATTGTAGAGGGTTCTCATTCACCTCGTGTGTCATGACAGGATGTGTGTGGAAAGAGGTTTGTTATGTTATGTACTCTGAATGCCTGCCTGCATTAAAAAGTGGAGGATGGATGAGCACCCTACTTCCCTCTTTTGGGTTTAAACAGCCCCACAAAATTCACTGTAGTAACGCCACAGAGCAGGAGCATGTGTGTGTAAATAAAACCGACTGAAGCCGAAGCTCTTCCACCTCAGGTCGCCTTCTACAAATTTCACTGTTACACACCAGCACCAGAAACCTCTTTAAGCACAGCAGCTGCAATTTCCAAAGAAAATGAGAGGGCCTTTTGCATCAGTGGGTAGATTAAAAAAAAAGAATGAAGTGGTGGAGATTGGACCTGCACACCAACAAGCTACTTAATAATGTCTGGAGACCATCAGGACGCAGGGGTTCAAGGGGACAATGAGGTTCAGTAAGCCCATCAAATCCACTTCTACATTTGTAGGTTTACTGCCACAGGATTCACACTGCATCCACTGGTTTATGATGTTCTCTGTCTCACTCCTTTCCTTTCCATACCTTTCCTTCTCATTCCTTTCCTTTCCGTTCCTTTCCTTTCCTTTCCATTTCTTTCCTTTCCTTTCTTTTCCTTCCAGTTCCTTTCCATACCTTTCTTTCCATTTCTTTCCTTTCCCTTCCTTCCCATACCTTTCCTTTCCGAGTTCCCCAACATAAGCTAATTCCAGCACGACCATCTTGTTGCTCAGATGCAGTTGGATTCCGTTCTGTGCTTCGATGTTAACCTAACATCTATCTCCGTTGCCTACATCCATAACACCATCCACAATACTCTGATTCCTACACAGAGGATACTGTTGAGTTTTTCCATGAAAATCCTAAAGCTCTTCAGTGTGCCTCTTCTTCTTTACACTTGGAACAGGTTTTTTTTTTTTTTACTTAAGTTTTGTTTTGTTTTGCTCATATAAATATACAAGACACTTTACATACATGAACATATCTAACCGAACATCCCCATATGGCATATATGAAAAAAAAAAGAAAAAATGGAAATCTGTTGTAGATATTGATTACAATTAGTCACAAATGAAACTCAAATGACAAAAAAACAAAAACATACATGTATATGACCACTTCTGAATACTTATTGCATTAAAAGGTGAATCAGGAGACTCCATCTCTTTGTAAATAGCTCTCCCTGATTTCTAAGTACATAAGTCATTTGCTCCATCTGATAGATTTCCTTCACTTTCTCAATCCAAATGTTATATGTGGGAAATTTAGGTTCCAACCACCTTGGAACAGGTTTTAATGTAGAGCGTTACCCGTGTTAACACAACACAGATTGTTGCTCCATAACACAAACTACACTTAAGCCGACGAAGGAAGTTAACCGTAGGTTGATTCGCTTCTAGTGCAGATTACTGAATGATTATACAAATACATTTTCCTTTGTTTAGTCTCTTAAATAATTAACATGATGAGGGTGTTTTTTGTTTTTTGTTTTTTTTTTAACTCAGTGAATAATGAAGCTAAAGCAAATATTTGCTCAAATGGGATTCTCTTGTGTTTTGGGATGTAAATGTTGGATGAATGACAGGTACATAAAGAACTGCAGGTGAGAAGAGGATATCTGACATCCAGAATAAAAATTGGACATTTGAATTCTGTCTGATTATAGAATTTAAAAGCAAGAACTTCAAATGGAAATGATCTTTGTAGTTTAGCTAATTCCATTCGATGGTATTTGGCCACTTTTTGCTTAGGATTCAGTGGGATTCCAGTGGCTCCAGTCACATTTATGCTGCTGAATATGCCAGTTGTTTACATACACTCTATATCATTATTCGAAGTTGCAAAGACAGAAATATCTCCTTGTCTAACAGACTAAGGCCAAATGTACATGAGATGGACAAGTTAGATCATTCTAAAGACATTTCTGCGTAGCGCAAACATGCAATGTTTTTTAGAGAAATTGTATCAATTTACTTGGATCTGGGTGATTTATTGTGTTTACCACCTGTTGTATTTAATATTTTCAATGCACTGTATTTAATATTTTTAACCCACAAAGACCCAAACAGAACCAAAATCATTTAGTGATCAAAAATGTGTAATACCTGTTAATCCACTAATCCTATCAATACATGTAAATAATTGGTGTAAAATGCAGTTCTTCATCTTTTCATGGTCATCAGATATGACCCATTTGGACGTTCAGAGGCTCTGTAGTTACCGTGGAAACACCATCATCTTCTACAACATTGATTCACCACTAAAAGCCATGGAGTTGGATCAATGACAAGATGGACACACTGGGTTTATGTTCAGTTAAAGATAGATTTTATGGAAAAAGTCTTTCTTCAGTTTTCTTCAGTTTTCTCAGTTTTTGATATAATAAGCCTCAACTTTAATCTGAGCTTTAATGAACATCTACATGATCAGTGAATGAAGTCTAAGAAAATACATGATTTTCACAGAAAAATGCAAAATACAAAGATAATATTAAAATAACATTTGAGAACTGACACAAAAGTAACACTGGGTCTTTATAGGTTAATATTTTTGTACATATTTTGTACATATACATATAGTACACATTTTGTACATATGCATTTTTTTCCACACAGATTTTATATCAATCAATTTATTACAAAATTATCACAAATAGTTATTAAAATCAACAATTCATTAACAAAATACATTTTGTAATAGGACACCCCAGAAGCAGTCCTCAGCTTATAAATGGGGGCCCTTAAACCTGTAATAAGAGACATAATTTACATTATAACCTGTGTATGTTTTGTTCTGTTTTTATTGTTGCATGCCTTCTTTTTTTTGCACTATGAGGAGCAGTACTCCAATTTCATTGTACTGTGTACGTCGTATGCCTATGCAATGATAATAAAGATTTTATCTCATCTCGTCTCATCTTATCTAATCTTATATTTCTTATCCTATCTTATCTCAGTGTTTTTCAGCCTTGGGGTCGGGACAGAATTCTGAATTGTCCTGTTTCCCCCTTGATCCATCAGGATTTCCATTCTCTCTTTTATTATTTAAAGAGCATAATTTGAAACATTTCATTCATTCGTTCATTTTCTGAACTGCTGAATCCTCTGGAGCAGCGTTGTTCAACCTTGGGGTTGGGATCCCACATGGGGTCGCCTGGAATTCAAATGGGGTCGCCTGAAATTTCTTGTCACTGATTTAAAAAAACAAAACTTACTAATAAAAGATATATGGTGAGTTGACAGAGACAATCACAATCCATAAAAGACATGACAAACTGAAGCTGAAACTGAAGCACTGTGGTTCTGTTTATCTGTCAAACGTTCATTGTGGTCGGTTTCAGATGCTGCAGCTCTTTCATAATTCATAGTTTGAGTTCTTGTTTGTTCAGAATGTCTGGGGTCGCCAGAAATTTGTGATGTTAAAATGGGGTCATGAGACAAAGAAGGTTGGGAACCACTGTCTTATCCTACCTTATCTTATCTTGTTTATGTATGTTCTTTCTTTTACCCCAGGAGGAGTCCAATGACAGTAAACTAAACTAAACGAGCAAAATCTAACTTAAGTGAACCTTTTCAATGGGATGGGGGGACTGTCCCCTATCCCAACGGTTCATCACAAGGCTGACATACAGAAACAGGTAATCATTAAATGCTCATAATCACAGAGTGGTAATTTAGACTGACTGGTTTACCGTGGAGGTGCATGTCTCTAGACAGTGGGAGGAAGTTTGAGTTTGAGAACATGCAAACTCCACACAGACAGATGCCAGACAGGCCAGCGGATCCAGGACCCTCGGGCTTTTCCCCATTTGCAGATTTCTAACAGTAGGTTCGATCTGTTCACCGTTTTCAACAGCAACAAAAACCTGTTCAACCTTGTTCCACATTTGTTGAGTCTTTGACCACTTCTTATGACCTAAAAATAATACACATTTTCAGATGCTTTTTCTGACATAATGTTTGTGTTTTTATGACTGTCACTTTTCACTTCTACGTCCTACCCTATGCATCTCATTTCTTTGTTCTTCCCATTTAAGTTGCATGTTTCAGAAACTGTATTGATTCAGCTTTCACTTTTAGGTGGACATAAGCTACTTCCTTGCAGGTGAAGATTAAATTTGTGTTTATTGTTTTAAAATTATAACATTTGGCCTTTGGTCAGCTTAGTCTATTTCTAATTTCTCATGTAGTTTATATCAACTGTGTTCAAAATGTTACACATAATATTTAGTATGCATAGTATTTTAATCAAATATGTAATAACTTGTTCTACTTCACAGTACGTTTATTATTATTATTTTTATGACACAGTACTCTATTTTGTATGTATTTGTGTCTGTCTGTGCAATAACTGTTTTTATATGTTTTAGCTGTGTTTGTTTTGTTTATGTTTTTGTTCATGTTTTTTTTAACTGTGACTCAGGGAAGTGCATGAGAATTCCAATGTCCCTATTCTCTGACGTATCTGTGCAAAAGGCATATAAAGTCTATTCTATTCTATTCTATATGTTAGTATTTATAGTGGTCAGTAGTCCTCAGGTTCCTAGATATCAGATACTTTTCACTGGTTACATCTTCCATAACGATCTGCTTCATACAAAAACTACAATTAAAGAACGAGAGTTATTAGTCATTAGTTATTAGATGACCGCTCTCCAAGATTTGCACTGACTCAGATGTTTTCAACCATTGGACACTGGTTGTGAGGCACATGGACTGTAAACCATTCTGTCAGGTCTGATGGGTAATGTGAAACTGACAGCACATTTACTACAACTCTGTCTATAAATGATGTCAACACCAGCACAACCTCAAGTCAAGTCACGTCGCGTTTATTTACACAGTTTCAAAGGTCTTCACATCCAGATGACACCAAATGGCAGCAGAGAAGGGAGCTTTTCTGGAGAGATGGACAAATACTTAATAGGCTGAGTGACGACCTCGTGGAAGGAAATAAACTGGATAAAGGCACGAGTTTTCATTTCGTTAAGATTGTTGCAAATTGTTGCACATCCACGTGATGACGGTTAAAGTAAACTGACCAAAATGCTGAACAGAGAAAAACTGCATTAGCACAAGGAAGTCAAAATACAAAGATCCATACATAAAACAGTAAATAACACAATTAGCCTCATCTTAAAACCTTAAATGGAAGGATCACTAACCTAATATCTAAAGGTATCTGATTCCATATGACCTGATTCCACACGACCGTGGAACATCCAAGAGGCCTGACCATTAAAAGCAATCAGTAAGGTCTGAAAATTAATTCCAAAGTGAACAAGACACTTGGGATTATGTTTTTAAAGACAATAAATGGACCCTGAAAGAAGAAATAAAAACAAGACGAGTACCAGTTTAGTTTTGGAACTCTACTAACACCATTTCTTTGCAATTCTTTATCACATAATGGCAAAGACTGTGTTGGGTTACATAATTACAATTACCAGTAAATATCACATATATGTAAAAGGTTATCCAGGAATATAGTTTTTGTATTGTTTTTGTACAAATGACTTCTCTTCCTCTCTCTTTGACAGACACGTCGCTTCCTGGGAGGAATGTGGAGGCTGGACGGCTGACAATAGAATTTCTGAAGAAAAAGAGGGACACCCATAGGTGCTGCTGAGGTACTGCACAGACTCCTGCTACTACTTATTCAACCCATCAGTTTGAACATGCAGGTGGGGAACAAATCAGACAATTAGGACAAAGAACACGAGTTAGACATGAAAATAGACCTGTTTTCTCTCGCGCTTAAAGATTTTTTTTAAATGGCTTCACTTAACAACTAAATTGTAACTTTCTGAGAGAAATACGAAGAATGGGTTTTGAATCATTTGGATCGCGCCGTCCTGGTTTTGAAAGCGTTTTCTACATTGTATTTATTCATCTTATTTTCCTATAGTGAGCTGTGAAGCCAAGGTATCACACACACAAGCACGTCTCCTCTCTATTATACGTTTGCATAGCCAAGGCCTGCATTTCTCTTGGTCACTGACTCAAATAGATTCATACACACACAGATGCACACACACACACGCTGCCTTGACGTCCTGACAGGTTGGCATTGAGTGAGTAGGATAGTGCTTTTGTGTTTGTTTGCCCCTCTATATCAAACCATGTCAAACGTGCCCTTACAGTAGTGACAAAGGACCTGTCTGTCCATATGTTTCAGCATGATAGCATACAGTGTAGTGTAGCTGGGTGCTCTACTCCCCCATGCACACACACACACACACACACACACACACACACACACCTCGGAGGTAAACTCTTTGTCCAGTATTTCAAGCCAAAATGTTCCCCCTATTATAACACAAGCCTGACTCGCCTGATTCCCTGCTACTTTATAAGTGTTAATTAATCCCAGCCAAACACAATGCATTCACAAATGGTTTCTATGTGTAATGCAGTCTGCCAAGTACAAGTAGAAACAGGATGAAATTCTTCTTTTTCTTGCTCGTCTTTTCCATGTCTGGTGGGGGAGAATTATACAGTGACAATGCTGCTTTTGTATTAATAGTGTTCAACTTGTTTAGTCGGTTATAGTCTTTGTTTTTTGAGGACTACACAGAGCTACGACACTCATCAGGTTGAAAAGGAGCAGAACGCATACGTTTAGAATACTAAATATGACTAAGTGTGTTTAGTTACGGTGAAAGGAGGTGTTAATCACACTACAGTTACAATCAATCAAGAGTTTATTTAAAATGATTACTTTTTAATTATGCATTTTCAACTTAATATTTAAAAGCCATCACTAATTTCCCATGAGCCTCTGAGTGAAAACAAAGCACAAAAACATATCTGTACCATATTATATCAGTAGTCCACTAAGTTTTGAGCCAAATATGAATTCAGTAACTGGAAAAGCACATAAGGCGCTAGTTTTTAGAACATTTGCTTATAAAAAAAAAAAAAAAGATACCATATAATATGATTTGTCTTTAGTTTTAGTTTTTGTTTATTTATTTCAAATATACCAACAAAAAGATTTATATAAAAAGAAAGGAAAAATCTCCTGCCCCCTTACCCCATCCTTCTACATACCCTAAATTCCCGTTAGATCCCATGAGTAACTCAAAAATCCTACACATATCTGACTAAATTCTGACTGAACACAAAACACAAAAACGTTATACACATTAAGGATAGACTGTCCATTTCACAACAGCATTTCACATCAAAATAAACTCTGTCCCTTTTGTAGCAGTAATATACATATCAAATCAACAATAAACTCTATTTCATAACAATAATAACCATATATATAATTTGGTTTCTGTTGGACATGCTGTGTGTGAGTCTCCATACATAGGCATACGTTAGCTCTGCTGGTTTAGTTACTTTTGTTTTACATAACTGCATTTATTAACTAACTGCAGATTAGGAATCAATGGGTAGTATCGGCATGATTTTTTTCTCAGTGCTGTCTGTATTTTTTTTCATGTTTGCACATTTAATTTCTCATCATCTTTATTTTTATTGAGGAACACTTGTAATAACACATAACTGTTCCAAAATTTTAAGTCTAACAATTAAAATAATACAGAGAGGTGTTCCCATTTCTGCTTTCATTCAATTACACATGCAAACACACATCATTTTTGCAGCCTCAACAAATTTTGATGCAAACAGAAATACCTCAAACCTGCTTGGTCACACACAAGAAAATGAAGTTATAATGGGCAGTGATGTTAGATGTACCATCGGACAGTGCTTTTATATTATTGTTGTTTATGTCTTTTCACCTGTGTCATGCTATGGGAAAACAGAGAAGAGAAAAAGAGAAAAATTATTAAATCAGTTACTGCCTTTAGAGTCCAGACTGTGCTGTTAATTATTTCCTTCACCTCCTCAACCTCATTGCTAATGTAGAACCAAATATTTGTATAACCTAAAATATTTGTAAGTAAAACACACTTAATTCATTAATTTAGACATTCGAGGTCTGACAATCACTTGACAGTCATTGACTCTTTAACAATTTAGCCTCAGATTGTTCCAGAGTATTCACTGAACAGAGTCATCACCACCTGCAAATAAATGGTTACATATTACATGTGTGTTCTGACTCTCCTGTTTCTCCTTGTGACATTTTTACCCTAATTAACAAGGAAATATACCTCAGAAAATATGTGAAAGCAGCATGAAAGTGTTTTATTTTCTGTGTTTACTGATTTTCAATCTAAGTTAATTCTACGGAAAACAGAAAAAAAGTTCTTCTTGCAAGACATCACACTGCTTTTGTTTCCATCTATTTATCAATTATATTTAAATGTATATATTTATCAACACAGAATGATACCAGGGTTCAGTCCACTTTAGGTGGGACTTTCCTTTATTTCCACCATTATGCGCAATAATAATAATACAGGGCAATGCTGAAGTTATTCAAAGCAGTTAAAATAGGAGTAATTTGAAGCAATATGTTACAAATGATGTAAACCATAGTGAAATACACTTTAAACATAACCCACACTCTGTACTGTTTACCCATAATGCATGCTCCTGCTCATTACCTGTGTGCATTTATTACAGTGTCACTGAAACAATTAAGTTATGAATCAGCAAGTCATTAAGCAAAATCAAATCTTTTTCAAACCATGTTGTGCTTATTTGAGACCACTGTTGTGCAACAACTCCTTCTATTATTGCATCATAAAATGCAAACACCCATCTAATGTTTCTTTCAGCTTCCATTTGGTACAATGAAAGATAAATTGTTTATTAAATTTGTATTGTAATTAAAACATATATTTGTTTTCTTCTTCCTCTCTCATTAGGATTTTAACATCATAAATGCTAATTGCTGATTGATATAATGGTCTTACATGGATGCTTCCAAAATGTTTCTTGCTACTTGTTAGGCCGTAATCTACTGTTGTACCACACAATAAGGTAATGAGAGGCTGTTTGTAACATAACTATTAGTTTAATGAAGACTGCCACGTTAGGAAGTCATATTGTAATGTTTGATACGTACTGTGCGATCCAACACATGTCCACTCATATTTCTATCCATTCTCATACCATATAATGCATTTTACATATGTACTTTATCATTTCTATATTGAGTGTCTATGATATCATTATGATCATCTGTCAGTGAGGCTCCCCTTCTACCTCAAAATCGTACAGTAACCGATACCATGTTGTCTCCATCCTCAACAACGTATCATTAAAATAATAGGAGAAAAACTAGTACAAACTAACCAAAATGGGCCAATTTTACAGAAGATGAATGTTTATTTGTCAGTTTATTGAACATGCTACACACAGAGAAATTAAACCTGTGCTTTCTTGCATCACTAGCTGAACAGGGAGCAAATAAGGAGTTAAATGCCTTGCTCAAGGGCACACCAGCCAACAATTTCTCTTCTCTCCCATTGCCCAATGTGGGGTTTAAACCCATGACGCTGAGATCAAGTATGTCATGCCCTACCAACTGAAGCTGTTTGAGTCAGTACGTCATTTGAAATGACTCAATAACCTATAGTTACTTAAACCCGAGTCATAAACCCCTTCACTTTAGCCATGTCAGGTATCTTCAGGAGTTTGGGGGAAGCATGAGCAGCAGCAAACAGGGCTTGAAAGTGAAGACAATGCTTAAGTATCTAAAAGTGTAATACCACTGATGACCACTAGAGGCTGAGTTCCAAAAATAATGCCTTTCATAGTATACCTTTACTGATCTTCTCTCTCAAAATATACTCAGTCACAAAACTGTTTCCCTTAATTTTGGCTGTTTGACATACATGTATTTCTTCATTAATAAGATTTAATATAAGGCTTTTCCAGAATGACTAATGAGGGAAAAATATATGAACAAATACAAAATATTGACCTATTCTTTTTTAATAGTAATAATAATGGATTAGATTTCTATAGCACTTTTCAAGGCACCCAAAGCACTTTACATTATTGATCCATTATTCATTCACTCACACATTCACACTCTGGTGGTGGTAAACTACATTTGTATCCACAGCTGCCCTGGGGCAGGCTGACGGAAGTCTGGCTACCAATGGGCTCTATGCACAACCCTGCTACTTCCTGAACTTCAGGTGGCTCCTTTATTTCCTGTCTTTCATTATTGGACACAGTAATTAATCCAGGTGTGCCTAATCAATCAGTTGTCCCAACAAGTAGCAGACACACCTGGATTAATCAGTGTGTCCAATAATGAAAGACAGGAAACAAAGGACCCACCTGAAGTTCAGGAAGTAGTGGAGCTGTGCATAGAGCCTATTCACACCAAACAGCCCCTCCAACCACCACCTAACGTTCATACACATACACCAGTGTGAGTGACACTGGAGGCAAGGGTGAGGTGGGTGAAGTGTCTTGGCCAAGGACAAAACAGCACATGGCTAGGACAGAGCAGGGTTCAAACCGCCAACCCTTCGGTTATTGGACGACCTGCTCTACCTCCTGAGCCATGGCTGGGCCAGGAGGAGAAGTCCAAGTAAGTTGTAAGTCCAACACCCAGTGGTTGTAAATGATATTGCACTTTAATTCACTTCCACACTGGCTTCAGTTTGTTTTAACGCCCTTTAACCGTAACCCTACCACTGACAGACAATATCACATAAAGTTCATTAGTTTGGCTACAATGAACTGTGTTTTCCCAGTAAATGAATATCTAATGCTGCGTTCCAGGCAACCTGTAACCCATGTTTTTCCAACCTTCTTCTTGGAATGGCAGTCAAACCCATGACTTCCCACCTGTGAATTCATACTACATCAATGTGCTCCCAGTTCCGCGCTCTGACATCACATAGCCCACGAAACGACAATGGCAGGCCCTACGGATGCAGTGTTTATGCAAGTGGTACACGGTGAGAAATAAACTTTAGCACACTGTAACGCTGCAACCAAAAGGTAAACCTGAACTTGACCATGTAAATGATCATGCTTTTAAAAAATAATGTAATGTACAGTCTCTCAGCATAGCAACATAAGGCATACAATGTTTAGCTAGCCTAGCTCACAGTGAGCCTGATTTAATGCTTGTATCATCAAAAGTACAATCTGTGTAGCTACATCTGAAATCAGCTTCCATTCGACCACAGTGTATCCAAGGTGCGATTTGTTGGGGAGTATGGTGTTTTTACATCCCTACTTCTGCTCAATAAATTTCATCCTCGGGCGGGACAACCAACCAGTGGAAATAACAGGCAGGTTGTGACAGTTTTCTTACACCTATATCCTATAACATTCACCTGAACCAAACTGTCAGCAGTCTCAGAACTCGCGAACGTCCCCATGCACTGGGGCGCCATAAAGGGGGGGTAAATGTGACAAATTCATGGGGCCCAGCATTTGTGTGTCCTGTGGATACAGGTTAGAAGTTGTGAACATTTCGTGTAATACCCGCTGTATAACAGAGGAATAGAACCCAGGAGTTGGACGCTGAAAGTATGTAAAGTTTCACTTTCGTTTCACACCAGCGTTAGTTACGTTAGTTAAGGACCACACCCCCACATACGTAACTGCTGCACGTCTCTGTGAATATCTACCAATATGTGATGTCTATGTCTATGTCCTGTTGCAAACCCCTGTGAGTACGACCTAAGCTGAACAAAGTGAGTGACAGTTTACACTTGGACTTTTTTAAAAACTACATTATAGAATCACCACATTACTCAGTGTATCATGGAGCTCTGTTCAATAGCGTCAGTAACATCAAACATCAGCAAATAAATAGGCAATCAGTAATCCATTAGGAAGAAGACAGATGTCGCAAACCAAAAACAACAGAGTATTCACAGACACCAAACACAGTTCAGCACTGTGGACCAGATGCACCAGGGCAAACTCAGTTCCTGTTGATATGTAATCGACAGGACAAAGTTAAGGCTGGAAAGACCTCAACCAGTGGCAGCTCATCAATAGAGGGCGCCAGCCCACCTGACTCACATGAAGAAGAAGACGATAAGAATCACGTAAAATAATTTAACAAAATCATGAATATTTAAATAAACAAGTTATACGTGATACAGCCCATGAGTACCGTGTATAATCTGCATTCAAGTATAGTTTAAAAGTGTTTTTGTTTGTTTGGTGAGCAGTCAAGTGACACGTTTCCTGTTTGGGCCCAAAGCTCTCCCTTTACTGTATATACTCTGTTTATAAATGGCATGTGTGCACTAGACCCTCCCTTCCAATGCAAGTCTAATGGAGTTAATGTATATAGTCTAGGATTCCACTTGCCATCGCACACTGTTTTGTTGTGTTAATTACAATTTTATTTTGAGGACACTGAACACCACATCCCTGCAAACTAGGGTCGTGCACCCCAGGGAGATAGCGGCAGTTTTGCTATGCTTTCTTCCTGGTGAGTACACGCATGTTGGTCCTGTCATTATTTTACATTTTTAAATTTTTTTTATGTCATATTTGAATGATTGTTATGTACCGTTGTGTTTGTGTAATGACTGGTAATGGTTGGTTGAGTATGTTTTTTTGAATGGCAATGCTCTTTATGTATTTTCATGGTCTGATTGTGGTGTTAGCTCATTGTGATTTTTTTTTTTTACATTTTTAGCTTGACAGTATGAGAACAGACTGCATGTTTTTCGTGAGACTTATATTATTTTTTCTGCCAGAATAAACGGCCAAGAAAGAGAGAGAGGATCGTGTTTTGGCAAATTATTCTCAACGCACACGTACAGCCGCTACGCAAGAGATAGGGGATGCAAAAATTTTGCGCCCAAGCACCATCCACAGAACATCACACACCAAAAAGAATTAAGACCTTCCACAGGAATCCAATGCCACACAAGATCATCTAAACCAGGGGTAATAATACCAGGACTTCTGCTAGTGGCTGGACAGCTCAGTATGTAACACTACTGACTGCAATACAGGAGACTGGGGGTCAAATCCTGCCAGTAGTGGTAACAACATCATTAAACCAAAGGCTAGTTTGTATTTTTTTTAATGCTATGCGATATACCCACACTACCTTCACCCCAGGTCTAAATGCATTGTCCATACAATCAGTGGAAAAGACACTTGTCAGGGACATGCCTGACTTTAACAATAGTGTCATGGAAAGATGTACGTGTTTAAAAGATAAACTGGTGAAATCTACATCTGTAAAATCAATAACTGAAAACTCTTATGGCTGAATCTACTAAAGGTTTGCATGTCTAAAAACGTGTGCAAACTCATTGCACATGCAAAAAAATGCACAAACTGATTTACTAACAGTGCGCACTAAGGATTGCGTCTTTCAAAGGTGCAAAATAGCACGTCTGCATTCAGTTAGTACGTTTACCACAATGAATATGCAACATGGGGCATTTACACGCAACTGCACGTGTGCTGGGAGGAGAAAATGTAAAATATATTAATTTAACACACACAAAGTGATTCATCAAACCCAAAAGCAATTTTGCTGATAGAAACTGTGTCTATATTTAACACATCTCAAAGGGAGGTGCAAACGGTTTGTATGCGTAATTGTGCACACATGGAAGTGGTTATTGTTTCAAGAAGGAGACACTGAAATGATGAAACAAGACACAGAGAACGCATTTTTCACCCTTGTGTGAACATTTTTGGAATGACGGAAGAAAAAATAATAGGGACGTATGGCCCCACAAACACACACTTTACGGGACCCTTTTCCACTTGATCGGATAATTGTGATTAAAAATACATACTGACATTAGGGTACAGTGTGACAAATTATGTGTACCTGACAGTCATTCAATTCAACAACCCCCACGGCCCCCCACCCTTTAACATGAAAAATAAATGAATAAATGAATGAGTCATGCAATATCTTCTATGACCAAACTCCTCACAACGTTACATTTCCGTGCGTGTGGATCATTCCAGTCCCTGTTGTCATTAGTGCTGGTGTATCCCAGAGCAGTTTTTCCAGTGTACTGTCTTACTGATGGCAACCAATAGCGCACGCAAAATCCTCATTTAAATTAGGGCGGTCTCCAAGACTTTGCACCTGTTGCAATTTGCGCAAGCAATCTTAGCAAATCACCCACAAACCTGAGTTCAACCCCACACACAAAATTCTAGATTGCACATGCCAATTAGTACACACAAATTGGGCCCATACAGTGCTTTTTTTTTTTTTTTTTTTTAATTCAAATTCATTTTTTTAAATAGTGGTACATGTGCTTTGGCGTATCCTAGTGGTGATATGTGGTTATAGTGCATCTGAAAACTGACTTGCATACCGTGCCCCACCAAAAAAATAATTTCACCAGCCGCCACTGGCCTCAACAGAGATAATGATGTGACTGGTCTGACTCTAATTGTCAGGGTTTCCCTTTCAGAGCACAAATTTTTGGAAGGAGAGTTTTTTTTTTAATTATTTGCCCAATGTTTACTGCTGCTTGCATCATTATAAAACCCATTTTGCACCTAACATGGCTGCGATCGTTGCACAGGGAGGAGGCGCTGCTGAGAACAGAGACCAGGTGGTAGAGGAGAGAATTTTCTCCACTTTCTGTGCTTGTGTTAATTTATTCGTAACGCCGGAGGACGGCGTTATCACATATTGATTACAAAACAGTCCACATTTTCACCTGCATTGTCTCCTGTTATCATTAATGGAAATCATTAATGGAAGGGGTGCACTGACACATAACTTTACCAAATGACCAGGAGGCTCAACGAGAAATTAAACTGTGGTTGAAGAAACTCTGACACTACCAAGTTTTGTAAGACTTCATGTCATCTTTCACACCAAAAAATAATGCATAATGATGTTCAAAATGCAGTGTGTTTTTCGTGGTTGACAACGTACAATGTTTCCTCTGTTTTACTGGTATTAAAAAGACAATAAACCACCAACCATATAGATTACAGCTATAGGTGCCAGTCAGCTGTGTAGTGGACTGCGGAAGTCAGGAGGAACCTCACATAGTTACTATTTTATAATTTAACTTGATTAACTTTAACATCAAGTATGGAGCTCATTCTTTTAAGCCACTTCATCTACTATTTATGAGCAGTTTTAAAGTATGCAGCACAGTTTCATGTTACTTTACATGCAAACTTTTAAGGCCGTCAGTCTGAGTGAAGGAAAAAATGTGCTGTCACCGACTTGAAGAATGTGGGAGTTTATTGAGATGGAAAATGGCTGCTGGTTAGTGTCCTGGGCTAAGTAAATGATATAAAAGCCAATCCCAGTGTCTTAATGGCCTTCATTCTTCTCTGAGGGGGTGGAGGTAATTATAAAGTTCATTACTGTAATGAGATAGGCAGCGTTTGAGAGAGAGCCATCAGTAACTGGGCCGAGACACAGCATTACAACTGTTGATCAAGTGTTGATGTGATTGGAACAGGACATGAATGAGGTCCAGACAAGTTCTGATAATAGCAAGGTATTTGGACATTATGTGTTTTGATACCTCATTTGCATCATTAAATATGTGGGTTTACAAAACATGAATACGAGCAATTATATATAGACTAAAGTGTGAAAATCACAAACAACTTCACCAAAGTTTGTTTCCGTATTATTTCTGCATGCCACAGCAGATAGAGTTTTGCAAAGTATGTGTCAAGAAATAACACGCCAAACCAATAAGTTATCTGATCAGTCTGAGTGATTCTTAGTAACCACCCCCCATCACACCATGTGCAATCACAATGTAAGTAGAGATGTAACGATTACCGGTATAATGATAAACCGCGGTAAAATTTCCAATGGTTAGTATTACCGTTTAAATTCTAATTATTATGATAACCGTGTTCGATGACCGCACTTCAAAAATCACAGTGATACTGATCATTTTCTGGAGAAGCAGCGGCACCCCAGGCGTGCGAGTGCAGTTTGTAATGTTTGGCCTCTGAAAACATGGTGGAAGGCACCTGCACGGACAGAGCTCCAGAGTTTGGGGATAATGGGCTCCCACAAGGACCCTGGTCCGTCCAAGTGTGCGCACGGACCCGGTCCATCTGAGCAAGCGAGCGCACGGCCCTGGTTTAGTACGAGCGTGGCCTTGTCTTATCTTACCTTATCTTATCACTCTGTGCTAAATGGTCAAGATGAAATGCCACAGAAGTGAACTGGAATTAAACATGGATACATACAACCTAAATGCAGACCCTAATGACTCTCAGTGCCAAAAACAAATTATTAAACAGTGTAATCCAATTTTTATTATATTTGAGGAATCTAAGTTCTACATTTGACCCATCATAGTGCACTCAGAGCAGATGGTAACTCCTGATCTCCAAATTTACTATTATGTAGAGAAGCTTGAAGACATCAGTGATAAACAAGTACCTCATGGAAAAAACCCTTAAATAAGCAAATAGCAGAAGCCACTACGTATGATAACAGCATGGCATGGGCCAGTCCTTTTTTTCCTCCCTTATTCTTCATGTAAACTTTGAAACTAATAACATGAGGTAGTTGCTATTTGTTTATGGTCAAGTTTGTGCTATAATGTACATAACATGGATAAATGGATTAAAAGACTTTATTGGCTGTTAAAGACAACTTTCTGGTAGTAATTTCTAAACTTTTACGAGTTGATGTGGAGCACACTCAAATGCACCATTAGTCTGCAAATCCATTACATTTAATGAACTCAACTCAGCTTTTAACTAAACTATTTACTTGAAGCACTAATGAATAAAACCGTTTTTATCTTGATGAATTGAACTAAACTGGGGAAAGTGGATAGCTCCAGATCATTTATGAAACAGGTCTGTTAAATGTGGTTTAAGACATCTAGTCAGTCAGCTGTACAACCATTTAAACGAGGGGTGTCAAACATGTGGCCTGCGGACCAAAACCAGCCCAAGGGCCCAATCCAGCAGGATGAGTTTGCAAGCTGTAAAAATTACACTGAACACATTAAGGCTGTCTACATAGTCAATGTGTGCAATAAGTGCAAGCAGTGCGTGTGACGCATTTCCTTTCATAGTCAAAACACTGAACATAAGCGAGCCGGGCAACGCATTAAAATGCAATACATTGATCGTGCAGTAGGGGGTAGTTCTGAGTCAGGTGTAGTCTGGGTGTCAAACCGGGTGATATTCAGATCAAAATGGCTGCTGAACAAGAGTGCATTCTGATGTTTGTTGCACTGGACATTTTAAGGGTAGGAATACCATGGTAACTCGCCCAATAACATGGGAGAATAATCACATACACAGCCGTCGGTGAGGTTGGACCAGAACTCACTGAGCCCGTGTCACTTTTTATTAGTGAACATCCTGTTTGACCCGTCAGTTTAAGAGCACAAAGAACACATAACAGGTTGGAAAACAGAACAATGTTGACTTTGATTCAGCAGCGCAAAAGAACCATGCCAAATATAGACGGTGGTATGTCCGTCCTCTGAACTGCAGCAGAGACGGAATCAGGACGGGGAATTCCAATGTCTTGTTCGGCCAATGCGAATTGTAGACAGGGAGAGGCATTTCCAATATTTCTGAATGTCTGTCTCCGACCTGCTGGCTCGAGTGGCTCGCTTTCTGCTGGGGACTCTGGTGAATTACCATCATCTTCTTCTTCTGTAAATGTAACCTGTTAAATTGAACTACATCGCTTGCTTATTGCCCCCGCTGATGAAGTACAGTATTACATGCATCACTGCGTCGCGTATCAAAAAATGGACAACATATTTTGAGACGCAAGTACGCATCATGGCGGCAAATGCATGCAGATGCATCGCAATGCGTTCGCGTCAGTGTGCCCTTGCTTTGACTATGAAACAGCCCTAAATGTAAAGGGTGTCAAACTCACCTTTTGTGTAGGGGCCACACACAAACTCATTTGAGCTCAAGTGGACCAGACCAGTAAAATAATGACAACTGCAATGTTTTGTCTTTGTTTTAGTGTGAAAAAAGTCAAGTTACATGATATAAAAAAAAAAGTGAACAAAACAACCTTGAACCAGAAATTTCATAAGAAAAATATGTGGAATTTTCATAATGTTATGCCTGTTACTAAATCTTTTGTGGCGTAGATCCTCTGCAAATGTAAATTCTAGTGAGGTGAGTAAATAAGAAGCAGATGTATAATATTAACACACATTGGTGGATGTTCATTGTAGATAATACTTACAGCAATACAGAAAAACATGGTTTTCTAGCAAAAAAGCAACATGTCATTTCCACATCAGCTGTGGCATAAAAGTTGTGTCTGCTCCAAATCTTCACTCCATTTTTATCATTAACATGGCTGTAATATGCCCTGTCTTCGAACTATCAGCTGTGTAGCAAGTCACAACAGCTTTGAGCAACATTTTACTTCAAGGTTAAAGGGAAAACGGCACACTGCTGTAAAGAGGACAAACTCAAGTAAAAGCGTCTCCCTTTCTCTGCACAATAGAACATAAAGAACATAAAATAATGTTTCATTTATGACTTACCCAGGATAAAATATGCCTGATTCCCACCATCAATTATTCTGGCTTATGGCAGCTGATTTATCGAATAGGAGGGCTCTACATTTGTAATAAAGCAGAAGAAATTATTGCCTGGTGTTAATATTGGAGATTTGATTGAAACGGATACAGAGGTTGTTGAAAATTGGACAGTAAATCACAATGTTCCAGCCATGCTACTTGGTGTTCAAAGCGGCTTGCTGATATTGACAGATAATGGGTTTTCTTTTCTTTTGCTTTGATTGGTCATTACAGAAACCTTATTTTCATTAGCATTCATATAACCATGATAGTATTTTAAACCAGACAATGTGATTGTGACTTGTGACAGTTGTAGTTAAGAGCTTGCTTTGCGCATGAGTTGGAAGGTAATGGCACGTACTGCAATCAGCCGGCGCATACTAACATCATATGTTATTTGTTACGTATGTTATTACATTAGGAGTTTAAGGGGGTCAAAGCTACCGCCAAAGCTCAAGAGCCCAAAAAGGAAGGTAAGACCAACTTGTAAATCATATATTTTTAAAGTTTATCTTCTCTGATTTTATGTCTGAGTGAATATGACAGAACTCTGACACATTTAATTTAACCCATAAAAACCCAGTGCTACTTTTGTGGAAGTTCTCACATTAATTTTTCTCTATATTTAACCCTTCTTAAGTGATTTATCACTATTTGTTTTTATTATATCCTCTGTATTTTGCCTTTTTTCAGTGAAAATAATGTATTTTCCTATATTTAATTCACTGACCATGTAGATGTTCATAAAAGTTCACAGTAAAGTTGAGGGTTATCATATCAAAAACAGAGAAAACTGAAGAAGAAATGCCTTTTTTAGTATAATATATCATTAACGGAACATAAACCAAGTGTCTCCATTAACTGTCATTGATCCAACTCCATGGGTTTTACTGGTGAATCAATGTTGTAGAAGATGACGGTGTTTCCACATTCAGTATGGAACCCCCGAATATCTGATGATCATGAAAAGATGACAAACTGCATTTTACACCATTTATTTCAATATATGAATAGGTTTAGTGGTTCAGAAGTTATTAAACATTTAGATCAGTAGATGGTTTTGGTCGTTGGGATGAATTTGTGAAATGCAAAAATTACACTGAAGATATTAACAGTCAAGGATGTCAAAATCATTTTCGGTCAATTCAATCCAAAGTGGGTCAGACCAGTAAAATACCATCATAATAACCTATAAATAATGAAAACTGGACATTTTCCTCTTTGTTTCAGTGTTAAAAAAAAAAAAAAAAAAAAAAAAAGGAAAATTACAAAAAAATGTTTACATTTACAGACTAAAGCCTTTTACATTCATTACAAAAAATGTGAGTAACCTGAACAAATGTGAACAACCTGAAATGTCTTAAGTATGTGGAATTGTACCAATATTCTGCCTGCTATTAAATGTTTTGTGTATTTGCAGATCCACTGTGATCTGTAAGTTGTAATGAAAATGTGTAAATGATAAACTAAAGTGTTAAATTGTTAACATTTCACTTATTTTTCTTAAGAATTTTCAGGTTGTTCATATTTGTTTAAGTTATGTTCAATTACAGTTCATAGATGTAAACATATTCATGACAGAATTTTACTTTTTTCACTCAAAAACAAAGAGAAAACTTTGGTGCTGACATTTATAAGTTCTTATATCATATTATTTAGCTATATTATTTTACTGGTCCGGCCCACTTTATATCATATTAATAATAATAATAATAATGGATTGGATTTATATAGCGCCTTTCTAGACACCCAAAGCGCTTTACATTATTGACCCATTATTCATTCGCGCTCACATTCACACTCTGGTGGTGGTAAACTACATCTGTAGCCACAGCTGCCCTGGGGCAGACTGACATATTAGGCTGTATGTGGCCCCTGAACTAAAATGAGTTTGACACCCCTGTATTAGAGTATGATAAAAGGTGAGAAAACATCAGACTAGCTGCATCAAAAATGCTTTTGTTTTATAGCTTTCACACAGTTTTTCACTTTTTGATATTGCATTTTAAATACATGTTTCTTTGCTTCAAAAATTAAACACATGGTGTCCAAATGAGTGGACATTTTTGTAATTCCATGAAAAATAGGTTAATTAAAAAAAAAATAAAAATCAGTCTCATTGTTGTTTTAATACCTAAAGGGGAATAAAAACACTCAGGAAAAAATCTTGACTACGGTTCTCATAATTCATGCATCAAAGGGTTAATGACTGCAATAGGATGACTGAAATAGAACATACACAGAACAGCTGACACTGAAGGGTATACTGTCCCGTCAGCATGGCTGGTTGTTGTAGTGATTCAGCGTAAATATGTTGATGTTATGTATTATTAGCCTATTAAATATATGTTTGACATGTTAAAATAGAGCCTACGTATGCATTTGGTCTGACCTTTATAGAGATGTTTTACTCTTTTGGTTTAGCTAATATGATAATACACGTTGATGCAGTGACAATTAAGGACGGACCAATCTGATTTTACTCTACATTTACTATTACTCTAGCTCGCTTCAAATCAGAGCCACAAAAGTTGACACAAAAATTGTAGGTGATTGTACCTGGAGGTTCCTTCTTTCAGGTCACAGAAAACAAAACAGGCCAATTCCAGTGGAAAAAGCGCGTTGCCGACTGACATTCTATAGCTTCTTACAGGTCACCTGTTTTTACAGCCAATAAGTTAAAGCTGACGCACGTATGGACAAATCCCAATTTTTTTTTCTTTTTTTTTTAACAAGTATGTTTTAGTCTTTAGTAAAAACATACAGAAAAACTCAATGCATTTTAAGGTTTCAGGGAACATGTATTTAAAACGTGTATGAATAATATAAACATTTCATTGTTTAATTCACCAAATATACTGTCATTTCTAAAGTACAGCAGGTACCTGTAGTTGCAGTTACTTTTTGTTAATACCCTTGGTTTTACAAGGAGCTTGTGCATGATACATCAAAATGATACATTAAATGATACAAAATGAATACTTTTAGTACATTCAAAGTCATTTTAAATGAATGGGAAAAGGACAAATGGGTGGAGATGTTTTTCTAATTGATTGAATTGGGTTTGGCTTTGAGGTGCTTTGAAGGAACATTGTTGTTATACTTTTAGTACCTTTTAAAATAATGGCAACGTTTTATATGTATGTTCTTATCAGTTTTAAGTTTGTTTTTAGTACTGTCTTTTGTGTTTATGTATATTTCTAGTGTGGATGTATGGCTGTGATTTCCATTTTGTGTAACTTCTGCTACTGCTGCTGTCTTGGCCAGGACACTTGAAAAAGAGATTTTTAGTCTCCATGAGCTTTTTTTCCTGGTTAAATAAAGGATATAATAAATTATAATAATACAAAGATTATCATGTGGATACTTAAGCTGCAATATTATGAGCTCTGCTTGCCACCAAAAAAAAAAAATTACTCCAGATTTAACAACTGTTTAAATGTAAAATATTTCAAATGTTTCTATGCCGCAGAAGGTGATAATACATCCCTCTGCAGGGGAACTGCAAGGTCAGAGATTGTTTTGCTATAATGCAAAAGCACTGTGCACTATCTCCATATGCGTGTATTTGTCAATATGTATATGTATGTGCTCTGTAATGTTGTCTCCTCCTCCTAGCAGCTGAGACACATTACAGCAGTCTTATCTTGACCAGATTACATTTTCTATATCCAAACAATTCTCTGCATTGTGTATTTGCTAATATGCATGCACCCTCCACATGCTGCAAATGCACATGCATATTTACCATGTCAATAAACCTATTACAATAGATTTTAATTGCCTGACGGAGATAAAGGGGGCGGGGGGGTTGGGGGATGCAGAGAGGACTTGCCACTGTGGCATGGAGACCATTAATTGTTCATGACTCTGACTGTGTCCTCCCTTTACTGGGCTTGGCTGACACGGGCCAATCAATACTCAGTGTTGGTTGATTATAGCAGGAACACCCCTCCTTTTACAGAGGTCTATGCCTCATCCTGATCAATAGCTTTACAGAGGGGCAGCTGTCTATGTGTCTGACTAAATAAGGCCACTGAATGGGATTATAATTGGGCCTAATAATCAAGACTAAGAATATAAAATTCCCCATTATGGCAGCAGACCAATCCCTAATAGGTAACTTGCTGTAAATGATATTCCAGTAAACATTATGTATCATATAAACATAGACCATAAAAGGTGCATGATAATTCACTTCCAATTACACACTGTAGCCACAAGAGAAATTTCATCTGAAATATGTTAAGAACCAATAAACAGCCAGAAATCACCTTGTCCTGATGTTAGATACTTATTTCCCATATTTCTTCCGCCCACCTAAAAATGACCTTAGATTCCTCCCTCTGAGCCGCTGGCAATTTGAGCACTTTGGGCAAGAAAAAGGAAATTACCCTGCGGAAGTACATTTCCTTTATTTTTGTTCTTCGCTAAAGCAGGCACGGTCCAATTTCCTGTCATTCTCAAATTAAGTGCATTTTGTGCAACTAAAAGACATTTGACAGTTTGTACCACTGTGTGCAGTATTAGAAACCAATGTTCTTTGGGTTGACTTCAACAACATGCACACTTTGACAGATGGGGGGGGGGGGGGGGGGGGGGGGGGGTGATTGACCTGAGGAAACCTGGAGATCACAGGAAACTACATTTGATAGAAAATTGTTTTCATGTTGCAGTATGGACAATAATTTAAAGCAAACTTTTATTGTGGTGCAAAAAAGTTATGATGTGGTAAAATACCATAACGCAGTGTTTTTCAACCTTGGGACCACCTGAAATTTCCAGTAATTGATAAAAATAAAAAAATTACAAATAAAAAATATAAGGTGAGCTGAGAGAGACAATCATAATACATATAAAAGGCTCTCTGAAAACTCTGAAGCTGAAACTGAAGCACTGTGGTACAGCTTATTCATAATTCATACACTGCAAAAATCTAAATCTTACCAAGTCTATTTTTCTAATTTCTAGTCAAAATATCGCATCACACTTAAAATAAGACATAATCACCTACAGAGTAACTTTTCAGTGAGATATAAAAACTTATTTTTAGACAATAGATCTTAAAAATCTTATTTCAAGAAATCTTACCAAGATAATTTTCACTTGTTCCATTGGCAGATTTTTTTTTTTTTTGCTTAATTTAAGATTTTTTTACTTAATTCAAGCAAAAAAAATCTGCCAACGGAACAAGTGAAATTTATCTTGGCCATGTCAGGTCAGGCATTGAAATGTGGTTCAACAAAACTCATAATAAAGACAGTAGAATATCAAGGGGAGCTTCATATACTTTATGAAGTTCCCTTGGCAAAGCAAATTTGTTCAGCACCAAAAGGAGCCAGACTACCGTTCTGCTGTTAGGATGCTGGACAAGACAAGTTAAAAAAAAGTATCAGATAATTATTTATAAAACGAGCGCATTGACCCGTGGGGAACCATGGGTTATATTAATACAGATATCTAGGGACTGAAGTAAGTAAATATGTCCTTCCTGTTTTTAACTTCACTTCCCATCATGCAGTGTGGTACTGCGCTTCCGTTCAACCACACAACGTGATTGTAAGACTACTGTATTCCAAAATTCTAATATCTCCCAAAATATTGATCCTATCACCTTGCTGAGATATTTAATGTGGAGATTTGACTATTCCTCAACTGTAGATACCAAACTGCCCAGTTACAAACGTCTCAATTTCTCAGAACTGTGCAGATACACACACACACACACACACACACACAGACGCTCTGAGACCTTCCAGTGTTATGATGTAGATACCAGTCAGCAAAATATAATATTCTCCTGCAGATCCATAAAACTAGATAAGGGTCTGTTTGACTTCCAGTTACCTTCTCCTGGGTCCCTCTGTATGTCAAAACATGAGAGCATATTGAAGATAAAATATGTCATTTTACAGTTTGATTGAGGAACTACCATGAGGCAACATTTGTTTTAGAACAATATGCTCATAATTATCAAATGATTACAAAAGTGCCCTCCATGTTTTTGTCTTTGTCTTCCCTTTCCAAGGACTCTTTTTAGCAGAAGGAAACAGATACTCCATTTGAATGGTTGAATGGTTGATTTT
Organism: Sphaeramia orbicularis; assembly: GCF_902148855.1. NCBI lineage: Eukaryota > Metazoa > Chordata > Actinopteri > Kurtiformes > Apogonidae > Sphaeramia > Sphaeramia orbicularis. Next base: position 1,140,773 of record NC_043969.1, read on the forward strand.
TGGTTTGCACAGTAATCACTACACACAGTACAACAGCCACACATTTTGTTGTGCAGAACTCAACTGGTTCACTTTTGCAGTATGTGCCCGCTCCTAGCATTAATCCTTGGTCACACTGGACTAGTTTAACCCGTACACCTTCAGTGATTTGGAAATTAACCCCCCCCCCCCCCCCCCCCAAGTCTGTGTTTCATGCAGTGCCTTCACAGGTAAGTCAAGTCTGATTTTTTACTTGAATTTACTGATCTTAACCTTAATGTCTGCTGTCAAGCCTCACTATTAAAAGGCTGCTACTGTTGAGCCTGGCGAAAGGTTAGAAAATGCTCCTTACTATGGCTACATTTTGTATTACAAATCTTATCATCTCTTGAGATTTTGCTCTTCCAAAGGATTTGACTTTGTTCTCTCAGTGAATATCCATACGATATCATCCTAAACTTGCCCAAAAAACTTTTCAAAGTTTCATTCATAATGGTGCAACATCCTAGCTCAGAGGAAGGACAAAGCATGGAGACCCCATAAGGCTATTATTATTAGTAGTAGTACTTTATTTTACCAGGTATAAGTAAAGCTAAAATTATTTAGAAAATCAAATGAACCCTATAACACCAAACATGTCATATTTGATACATGAGTTTTGAAGCCCTCTATATGATCAGTATGATATTTTTTTCCTGAAAAAACAGATGTATACTAGGGCTGAAAGATATATCGTTATCGTATCTATATCAATATATGAACATTCAAGATATTAATATCAAAAAAGCAACGATATAAACAATATAGATTTCCCCTGAGCTCACCCTGCATGTGCAGCTCTGGAAGTCACAACAAATTTCATTTTTACAATTGCCCTTGAATGCACCGCTAAGGCCAGCCAACCACAAACCTTATTTCATGCTTGCTGTGGATCGACAGCTGAAGCCAACCAATGACAAACATATGAGGGCGGGAGTGAGGGAGACGGAGACTGACGCACACACACACACACATTACCTATGACTACGAACCCGTAGTCATATCGTATCGATATCGAGATATCTGGCATGAATATCGAGATATGAAATTTTGTCCATATCGTTCAGCCCTAATGTATACAATTAGATACATACAATACATAGATAATCCACCAGGGGGAGGAATTCATTCACCAGAGGCCTTTCCAGTGACACTACAAGACTGTCATTAAAGAGGAAGGAGGAAGAATTTTGGCAATTTTGAAAGGAATTATCAATTTGTTTGACATATTTGTGTTAAATTATATTTTTGTTTGTTCAGAAATAATAATTTTTGAGCGCTGAGACCCAATGTATCAAATATGATACAAAATTGCAACCCATACATGGAAATTGATATTTTGAAAAAAAAAAACATTTTTGGGGTTGTTCAGAAGGACCATTAAAGGCTCCTGTTTCAAAGAACTGGACTTTTCTGTCAATAATTTATTGGTTCAGGCTTTCCAGGGTTAATGCACAAGCCAGCTCATCAGTAATGTGCGTATAGATGTAGATGATGGTGAACAAAAGAAAACCAACCAATGCCTAACTAAACCAAACAAACCAGGGAGGAGGAGGAGTAGGTGTATTCACATCAACCCGGTATCAGGCACCCCTCCAGACAAACCATTTAAACCACAAAACACAAAACTGAACATTAGGCCTGGAGCCGTCACAAGAAAATTAAACAGGGGAGGTAAGTTGCTCTGGGATTTGTAATTGTGAAAAAGAGGAATTTGTTGGAAAAAGCACAAGTTACCAGTTAAATGACCTTTGCCACTTACATGTATTTAAGTTCTCTTTATCATGCTATACATGTGAAATACAGGCTGAATTTTACAGGCTGTTGTTCTCATGGCTGCTGTGCTTATGTGTGACATGCTCAGACTCACTGTAAACATCCACGTTTTTTCTTCATGCAGACTCTACCTTCAGGCTGTGACAAGAACAGGCTGTTTTGTCAACTTAAGAAGGTACCAGAAGGCAGGAGGACAGCAAGACAGGCAGCGTGAGGGTGAGGCTGAAGAAGGCTCACACACACTCACAAGCCATGCCTGTGTGTGTGTGTGTGTGTGTGTGTGTGTGTGTAAGTGTGTGTGTAAGTGTGTGTGTAAGTGTGTGTATTTTCCGCATGGCAAAGGGTAGGGTTCCAAACTGTAAGAGGATTAGAGACTTGAAAAAGGTAGCCGTCATTTAATTGAAGGCTTACCAGCAGCCAGAAAAAGGCTAGCAGTCAAAGTGAAGGTATAACCCAGCCCAGAACATCCTGTTGAGACCACATTTGCCAAAGTCCATGTGTTTCCTTACGCCTGCCTTGCCCGCCTTCTTCTCAACCTCAGAGGCACGCATCATGTTTTATCACTGAGCCTCAGCTTCTTAAAGACATTTACACGTTTTGCAATTTTTAATCTCCTCAGCTTGCTGAGAAAGGTGCCTTCAACTCACATTATTCAAATTCTGTGATCTTTGGAAACTGCTCGGGCCCTGAATCCCTTTTCCTTTTGCCTGGTAGGAAGCCGGGCCATGTCGAGAGTTCATGATACACGAGGAGCTGTGTCTGTCTGTGTAACACTTTCACTATAGGATTGACACTGTTTACTGAATAGTGAAAGCCCTCAGCCCTACAAGCACAGCCTTCTAGAGCCAGACGCCATTGTCTGGATATTTATCCCAACAGTCTGTTTACACTGAACCATCAGATTTGTCGTCTATGCAGAGTATGAACCCACAAACCAAACTGTATGTTGATCGAATTTTTCATGATGAAATAAATATTACATTTAGATTAATTTATTTTAATAAAATGCATTTACTGCAGTTATCACTACATCTTCTACGTTAAATATTTAACACATCATAATTACTACCTCAATTACCATAAAGATAATATTCAGCATAAATATGGAAAACAAAAATAATAATAAATACTATTACTAATAATAATACATTTTATTTGTAAGCCCCTTTCATGAAACCCAAGGACACTGTACAGCAAGGATAAAAGGACAATAAATAATATACAAAAAACAATAAATAAAAATACAAACTACATATATAGTGATAAATATCATTGCAGTGATTAGTTTTGTTTAAATTGTTATTTTTGCTTCCAAAATGCCACAGATGTGGTTTTTACTTCATTTCTGTCAACATTGATTTAGTTTGTTTTTCTTTTTTTTTGTTTATCCATTTTAAATATTCTACCTCTAAATTTCTAAAATATAAGGAAATATTAATGTTTATAAACTATATGAGCAAAAATATTGGGACACATCATGGCTACAGCTGTAAGATGTCCTGTTCATGATGATTTCACATATAAACATCAATATTTCCTTAAGCCATAAAGACCCCGTGCTACTTTTGTGGCAGTTCCCAAATATTTTTTTTTTCTATATTTAATTTAAGTGATTTATCACAATTTAATTTTATCCTCTGTATTTTGCATTTTTTTATATTTAATGTATTTTCCTATGTTTAATTCACTGACCATGTTGATGTTCATTAAAGCTCACAGTGAAGTTGAGGGTTAATATATCAAAAACAGAGAAAACTGAAGAAAATATGAGTTTTTCAGTTAAAGCTATCATTAACTGAACATAAACCAAGTGTGTCCATCCATGGTCATTGATCCAAGTCCATGGGTGTCGGTGGTGAATCAATGTTGTAGAAGATGACGTTGTTTCCACGGTAACTACAGAACCTCTGAACATCCAAATGGGTCATATCTGATGACCATAAAAAGATGACAAACTGTATTTTGCACCAATCATTTCTATATATTAATAGGTTTAGTAGTTCAGAAGTTATTAACCATTTTAGATCAGTGGATGGTTTAGGTCGCTGGTGGCTGTTTGGGTCTTTATGGGTTAAAATTTAATGGGAAATTTTTCTTCTGAAATGAGATGTGATGAAAGTAGATGATTGTTTGTGGTAGAAAAGTATTATTTACAGTCAGAGCATGGAAAATATTTTAGAGGTAGAACATTTAAGATCACAGACATTGAAAAAAAAAATCAGTGTTGAGAAAAATTAAGTAAAAACCATCATTGAGGCCTTTTGGAAGCAAAGATAACAATTTAAACCAAACTAACCAATGCAATGATATTTATCACAATATAAAACTATATTATAACATTTGTCATTATTGTTTTGTATCCCAGACCCCTGTTAGAAAAGAAACACCTGAAATCAACATGTCCCAATACTTCTGTCCATATTGTGTGTAGTGTGTAGAATATAGGCTACAGGAATTATTTCATATTGTTAGAATAACAGCTGCCTCCTGTGTCAGTAGTAGTATGAGACTTAAATCTAGAATTACATGCACAGGAGCTATTAATAGAGTATTGACTGTATAAAAACAGTTAACAGACCCTCCGTTACATCACACTTTTGTGTATGCCATTTTGAAGCCTTCAGATGCTGTTGGTTTTATGGAAACAACTGCCCCATATTTGGATTAAGAGGATGGAGCTGGAGGAGAGTAAGGGCTCAAACTATCAGCTAAACGCCAGAAAAGTCAATGCACATATTTAATAAATGCTTGGGTTGTGTATTGGCAAGAATCTGGCGATACGATACGAATCACAATATTAGGATCATGATATGATATATCACGATACTAGTGCTGCGTACCGGTACGGTGTGGACTTGTAAAAACGTTTCGGTTCAAGTCCAAAAATACCGGAATGTCGGGAACCGGTTCTGGACTTGCAAAACAAACTAGCACTTACATACGGTCGCCATATCGGATATCAGATCACAGGTCAGGTGAACACAATTCTGCGACGTACCAACAGTAAAGTGTGGGACCATGTGACGAAGCTGCCTTTTGATAAAGCAAAGTGCAAACTGTGTGGAAAAGAGATCCAGTGCGCTGGGGGAACGTCAAACATCTCAAGGCACTTGAGATGCCACCATGACATAGAGACAACCCCACATGCTGCCTCAGCCACATTGACGGCGATGTTTGGTGGGCAAAATAACAGCTAGGTGAGTTTTACCCTACGTTTGGAGGATTTTCAGTTCAGGAAAACAGGCATGTAAATTGTAATAGGTGTCTGATAGCCCGAATTTTTTGTAATTGTTGCCGTAGCATCATAGCATATATTAGTAGAGTAACGTGGCAGTCCCAAAAAGGTAACGCAATACGAACGCAAGAGTCCCGACTCTTGTGTTCGTATTTCGTTACCTTTTGCAAGGGGCAAAACAATGTACCAAGAATGCAAGACAAAGAGTCAAAGACACTGTCAACATTGCTTATTTATGGTAAAACTCACAGACTCACAGTCTGAAGCACACTGAAATACAGCTGCATGGGGATCCATCACTCATCTTACGTTGTCCCGGATCCGTACCATACTGTCTTCTTCCAATCCGGGCCGGGGTCACGGGGTCAGCAGCCTTAGCAGAGGAGCCCAGACAGCCCTCTGCCCACACACATCCACCAGCTCCATGGATATAATTCCTCCAGTGTCTCATGGGTCGGTCTGTTCCACGCACGGATCCCCCAAGTTAAATAGAACCACATGGGGATCACTCATATTTCGCGGTCCACGCACACACGACCTCTGGACTCGAGTCCGGACCTGAACCTGAACATGGGTGTACACTACACGATACTGTTGGAAAGGCAATTTTTTAATTGCTTTTATTTCTTTTTTTAAAAGATTATTTCCTGGAAGAATTGAATTACACCAGAAATCTGCACAAATACTAAACACATTTTTATTTGATCACAAAAGGATCTAATGCTGTATCACAAAATGTTCCTGTGTTCAAACTTAAATTATTATTATGCTTTACAGACATTACAGTTTAAGATCCTGTTCAAATGTTCATATGTGCAATGCCAACAAAGGAACTACCATTATTTAATAAAAGTGTTAAATAATAATAAATAAAATCTAAACAAAAAAGAAAAACAAAAAAACTAAAATGAACCTCCACAATATCTGCATTTGAATAAATACCTAAAAATATCAATACAGTACTTTTTAATATTGATACAGTATTGTGAAATGAAATATCGCGATATATTGCAGAACCAATATTTTTTTACACCCCTAATAAATGCTAACACTTGCAGGTGTGTTTGAGAACAAACTGAAGCTAATTAGTAAGCGAGCTGCTGATAGAGCACGCTAGTTCAAATTAATGCTAACATCAGCTAATACAGCTAAGATATGCAGGTCATTGTTATCAAGTATCAGGAAACTTCATGACAGAATCTACTGATAGCTTTGTTAGTGGAACACAATTATATCAGAGTTGGGTAAATACTGAGGTTTTTTTCTGTAAACCAGAGCCCTAAATATCCAACTGTGCAGCTGAGCTAATGCTAACTGTAAACTGAAGCCCGTTCAACATGACAGACGCTGGTGGCACACACCTGTCAATCACACTTGACTACGTATGCAGAACAAGAAAGTCAAAGTAAAAAAAAAAAAAAAAAAAATGTATGTTTTTGTGACCTAGAGATGCACTGGAGCTGCAGTTTTTCACTTGTGTGTAAATGTGGTAAAAGTTTAAAACAAAACCCACTGTATTAGTGTTACCAGTGTCTTTATCACCAATAACAAACTACGATTAAGAAATTACCTGAACACCCTTGAGTAGAATATGAAATCTTCATATACAAAATGCATGCACAGATACAAGTTACCATTTTTCGTTATTGTTGCTCTCAATCTGTACTTCCTTAAAAGGCTGATCTTAAAGAAAACATTTACCATGCAATTGGATTTTAAGTCTTCTAAAAAATACAAAATTATATCATCTCTTTACAGACATTTAATGGAGAAGAGAGGTTGGAACACTTTGGATGTGAAACAGAAATGGGAAAAAGAACTAGAAATATGTGTCTCAGAGGAGGAATGGATCAGTATCTGGAGAACTCAACAGTCGACCACTTCTTCAAGAACATGGAGGGAACATCGCTGGAAAAATATAATTCGGTTTTTCATAACTCCTAAAATTACAGCTAAATATGTGTCCAGAGTTCAATCTTGTTGGAGAAAATGTGGAGATATCAATGTAAATCATGCACATGTCTTTTGGTTTTGTCCTAAACTTGCATCATTCAGGGTTAATGTATATTCAACAATTGTTAAGATATTGGGTTATGCAATTCCTAAAGCATGTTTGGTGATGTATTTTTGATATATTATTGGTAATAATGTAAGAAAAAACAAGAAAAGCACTCGGAGAACACAGACCTCTGCCAAGACAGATCTGCCCCTCCCCCCAATCACCACCAAACTTTCATCATTTGTTCCTTGTGCCAGTATCAACATTTCCTGAAAATTTCATGAAAATCCATTCTTAACTTTTTGAGTTATCTTGCTAACAAACAAACAAACAAACAAACAAACAAGCACGCACACAAAACAAAGTGATCACAATACCTCCTGGGGGAGGTAATTATAGATATTTGTTTAAAGTACTATTAGCAGCCTGTAAAAAGGCTATTACCAAAAAATGGTGCAGATTAGAACCACCTACAACTAACGACTGGATACAAACTGTGAATGGAATATTTGAGATGGAGATTCTGACCCATAGACTGAGGACTGAAGAAGAACAGTGTCATGATAAATGGAAGAAATGGACAATTTTCATTTCAGCGTCACACTACTAAAGACAATTGTTAGTCACAAGGTTTATTTTAGTCAATGTATCCCATATGTCCCCTATGTTTGTCTTGTTTTGTAATGTACATAAAATAAACAATAAAAATAAAGTTAAGAAAAAAAAAAAGAAAGAAATTGGATTCTAAGTCAGTGTTGTTGGGTTTAAAAAGTGCCACGTTGCAAAGTAGTGCATATTAATAATTGGACATCTTCACAATGACCAAGTCTGACCAAAAGTGAACATAGAAGCTCCCCTAATGTAATCTAATGTAATCGGCTTTTTTTTCATCCTACTTTCTTCTTTCTTACTTTAATTGAATTCACTGATAAAGGCTGATTTTAAGAAAATAAAGACCAATTTCAAGGTGCACTGTTCTACATTTTAAATTATTCATCACATGTACATCATCTCATATATAACTGCAATATTTGCACTGTATAAACATTTACAGGTTTAATCCACCAAGCATGATAGATCTTATGTTCTTATGTTTTGTGATCATTTGGTCATCTGTACAAAAATACAGTAGAAGTCCCTCTGGTGCATCTTTGAGAGGTGATCTATAGGAGTGTGTGCTAGGGAGTGATATTATAAAGTGTTCTAATACCTTGGTGCTGTGATTATAGTGGAGGACAGTTCATACAAGATATAACAATCTCAGAAAGTGTGACTCTGTGAGACTCAAACCTTCACACTCAAACTATCTGGATAAACCCTAGATCCAAATTGCTGGATGCAGCGGTAGAATCCACAACCACACTCTTTAGTAATGAAAATTACAGTCTAACTGTCAGTATTTATGGTTCTATCAAACCCCATCACTCTGCCACACACCTCAGCCTGTTGAACACCAGCCCACGCTCCAACCTGTAATTGTCACTATGATACCAGCTCTGTTTGCTATTGGTATTGATCACACACATATGATTACTTGCGGATGCAGATTCGACCAATGGAGAGAACAAGCAAAGAACGTGGACCCGTGACCTTTAACATCAGACCGTGACCTCTCATCACTTAACATCTTGGTAGAAGACACACCATGTGTTATTCATCCCCATTTTGAGGGAGTGATTTCAACGGGCAGATGGACGCTGTGATTTACCGCTATTAAGTCTTAAACACATACTATCTCATGTGGAGAGTAGTGTTTACAGCCAAGCAGACATTGTGATTGCAAATAAATTCACAGTGAAAACCAGTTAACTCTGTTTTATCGTGAGCCCAGAGATGGATCAGGTTATGATGTTGAAATGATAGAAAACACACATTAGAGGGAAACAAATGTGTTAGATGTCACTGTTAGTATTCAAGCCAACGTATGGAACTGATTTGCAGTTAAAATAAAAATCTATGTGTCAAATATTAAAATCCAACATAAAATCTAAATGAAATACCTTTAAGATTACCAATAAAGAACCACTGAATAAAGAGAGAACAGGTCAATAACATTTTACCAGTATTTACTGTTATTCTGGAAAGGATAATGAATACACAAAGTTCAGTTGTAGGTATGTATTAATACTGTAGTTGCTGATTGTTATTGTGAGGCATAGATTTATTTATTTTTTATTTTTTTCCTCCTTTATTCGTACTGTATTTAATTAGTATTCTTAGTATACAAATTGGGCAAGTTGTATCACAAAGGAAAAATTTCCACATACTGCACATGCATGCCTAACTTAGCATAGATTATAATGTATGTGTATTTTTTGAAGTCATGTTTTAAGTAATTTCACCAAAATGTAAGATTGCCTCTTAGTTTACTGAAATACTATACATTCTTGTCCAACACAAACATAATCTTTGCACCACATTTGTTGTGGGGGTCCTGTGACTACAGAAGTCAAGACAACAGAGTCATAAATGCAAAACAGAGAGAATGAAATGTACGGTACCAATCATCATAAAAAAATACCCCTGCACAGCCCCTAACACACACTATTGTCCAGCTATGAAGAACGGGGCCCATGGTAGCTCCATAGTCCTCACAGGAAAATGTCACTGAACTTAGAAACTTTTGTACTCGTGACCTTTTTCCATTGAAACACAATCTTTATGCTCTCTATCAAATGGTTGTTTAAGAAATGAGAAGCTACACATGCATCAGTTTGGGATCTAACCTGAATCCAAGTAGAAGCTTTTTTGACCAAGTTGTCTATTAAGTATTTTAATAAGTAAGTAAATTTTATTTATAGAGCACTTCTTACAGACAGGGTCACAAAGTGCTTTACAGTGCAAAGTACAAATAAACAGTACCAAAAGAAAATACAATTAAAATACCATTAAAACACCACAAAATAGAATATATTGCAGAGAATATATTCATGCGAACAGTAGCGATAAGAGCACATTCATTGTATTCTTTCACATTATAACTTTTAATAACTAAAATATTTTGAAACAAGCAGCCATACAGCCTGTCATAGAAGCATTCAGCACAAGTCAGGGGCGGGGCAGTTGTCAGTCAGGGAATTCCCTGGGCTTTCCCGATTCAATCAGGATCTGTAACTCTGCAGCACGGGATTGATGAAACAGGTCATTTACTTTATGTTCATTAAAATGTGCTCAGAGTAAGCCAGAAATCACATATATTCTACAGAAAGGATAAGTGAATAGTTTGCTGTAATACAGTCTTTGCTTAGTAATCAAGTTTTTGCCAACAATCCATTTGCAAACATATTGTGTATTTTTTCACCTACTAGGCTAAACGAAACTTTAAATTTATTTATTACAAACATAGTTCTTCTATTAAAGGAAGCCATGCATATTAGACAGTCCCTCCAGGAATTGTTGCAATCGCAACTATTAACGCAAATTCAACCAATCACTGCGAATTCTGCGTGGCGCTGCAATTTCGTCCAATCACTGCGAATTTTCCGCAAATTTGACCAATCACCATAGCCCCCTATCTCCCACTCTATGTGACATGTATGTCATCATGTTTACTTCCTTGTTGACGTTTTAGAAGATGAAGACATGTGCGACGCACAACGCCCACATTTACCGACAAATATCACTGCCAAAGTTTGTGCAAGTCAGTTTCCAGATGTGTTACACCAAAGTGGAGGTAAACTGTTCTGTGGTGGAACACAAAAAAAAGTCTCCACTCCACAGACTCTTTTCAACCGCAAAACATGCAAGGAGAACGGCTGAAACTGGAAGAGGACAGACGAGATAAGTCACAGTGACAGAGGCTGTTGGATTCAGAACAATAGCAGGAGCTGAAAGGATCAAGGTTAGCGCAGATATACTGTAGAAGGCAACAGAAGAGAAGAAGAAAGAACCTGCGGAGGCATGCTTTCCTTTTTTTGTATTGTGTGTATGTATGCGTGCGTGCATGTACGTGAGGGAGTGCGAGTGCAAGTCTGTGTGTGGAGTTAAAAAACAAGCTCACAAACAAAAATAGTTGTTAAACTTGGTGTTAATATTAATGTTTAGTCTAATGTGTTAGAAAGCAACCCAAGTGTGGCTGAACTGTGTGCCTGTCTGTGTGTGTGCGTGTGTGTGTGTGTGTGTGTGTGTGTGTGTGTGTGTGTGTGTGTGTGCATGTGTGTCGGTGTGTGTACATGTAACCCATCTAACCCTAACCCTAAATATTCTACTATATCATTAAGGAGGCAAAAGTCATGTGTTTTGTTGTATAAATGTGAGATGATGCTGGGATTTAATCACTTTTCTTCTTCCCACTCCTTTTTGAGCAGTACATATTGAATGTATTTAGTTATTACTAGTGTACATGGCAAATGATATTTTGTCTTGATCACCTTTATTTATTAATGTATTTGCTCTGATATTAGTTCCTTGTACACAAAAAATGTTGTTTTTTTTTCTTCTGCTCAAAACAAATAAATGAATGAATGAAAAAAGCCTGTTTTGTTTAAAATCATTGCTTCCTGGTGCTTTTTAAGGCTAAAAACACAAAAAAGACCGTCCTAGGTAATTTGTAAACGCCCATGTTCCAATGACTTTAATAAAAGAAGCCTCAAATCATCGCAAACTTTCATCACAATTTTTTGGAAAAGCTGCCGCAAAATCAGGCATTTTAGGCCACAACAATCACAGAAAAAGCCCACGAAATCCTGGAGGGTCTGATTAGACGTTGTGGAATATTTGTTATTCAATGCTAAATGACCTGTTTGACCAATCCCGTGCTGCAGTTACAGGTCCAGAATTCCCTGACTGACAGCTGCCCCGCCCCTGACTTGTGCTGAATGCATCTATGACAGGCTGTATGGCTGTTTGCTTCAAAATATTTCAATTCTTGAGAGTTACAATGTGAAAGAATGCAGTGAATGTGCACTTATCACTACTGTGCGCATGAATATATTCCTGCCTGTTCGTTACTTCCGCTTCGTACTAGCCGCCATTGTGACATATTCTGACAGATATGCAATGCACATGCGTAGATGAGACAGATTCTGACAGATTCAATGCGCATGCGTAGATGAGATCTGGAACACGACAGTATACAACAGGGCCAACCGCATCAGCGCTAATGCTAGCAAGCTAACACACGGTTAGCCATTACATTGTTTTAAGCTTCTACATTTAATCTCTGCTCAGAAAGTAATATACATTGAGTACTCACTCATGCAGGCTGACAGTGCAGAACCCGACGTGTACACTGCGTCCAACATCTGGTTTGCGACCATTTTCCATTTTAGCTAAGTGTAAACCTTCTTTCCAGCAGCGAACACCACCGGACTGTGTGCCACTCGCGCTCTGCACACCTAAGTTCCGCCCTTCGCTTCTGATTGGACAATAAACTCAACTTGACCAATTAAACAAAATAAAATACAAGACTGACAACCACACAGTCTAAGTTGGACACAGACTCAAAGAAATGTATTATTACTAATAAGGTACGAGAAGTTACTTTTAAATTGATCCATAGATGTTATCCAGTGAAGACCTATATGATTAAATATAAAAGAAATATTGATACTCTTTGTTCTTTTTGTGGCAACGCAGAGGAAACAGTATGTCATTTATTTTGGGATTGCACCAGCACACATATATTTTGGATTTATTTAAATAATCTTATAAAGACAAAAACTGACTCTTCGTGTAAATTGAACTTTCAACACATTTTATTTGGCCTATCACACATTGATAAAATAACTCCAGAAAAAAAGATATATTATCGACCTTTTGATTATTTTTGCCAAATTTCACATTCATTGCTCCAAATTTGCACATCAACATCCAAACATCACTGTTTTCAAAGCCCTTTTTTTCCAATTACGTAGACAATTTGAGAAACAATATAAATTCTAAAGCAAATAAAACACACAAAAAAAGTCAAATGTATAATCTTATTCAATTTGTATAATTTCTATTTATTCCTCAAGCAATTTTTTATTTTTATTCCATATTTTTATTTATTTATTTTATTTTATTATTTTTATTTATTTATTTATTTTCTTTCCTAATGTTTTTACTTACATGTATTTCTCTATATAATGTAAAAGATTTTGTGAATTATGGAACTTTCTACCCTTGTTGTTGTATACTATTATGTATATTTACTGTTCAATGTTAATTGTTCCAATAAAAAAATAAATAAATAAAAAAACAGTTGAGATAAGTGATACTGTTTTGTGAAGTTAGACAAGACATGGTTTATAATTTAGTTTTTTCAGTCCTTCCACAGTTTATTATATATATTTATTCAAGTATAATATAGTCTAACCAGAGCGAGACTCGAATGTACGCGAGTGTTTTAACTATAATTAATGTAAACATTGTATGTGTCCTTGTTTGTCGTTTTATGAACAAAACTGAAACTATAAGTTGTGTTTGTCATTCATTCATGACTTGACATGTTTTCACCACATGGTTAGAAGTCTCACCATTTTGAGTCGGTGTTATAAACTGTAAGCACAGAAAGATAAAATAAACGCTGCATAATGGCCAAAAAAAAAAAGTTGAACACAGGCCACGTTTTTCCAAGTACAACTCAAACAAAGTTGAAATACTGCATCTTATCGAAATAAAAGACAAAACCCTTGTTTTGGCTTGTAACATATTTTTTAACTTACAAACAGACAAATAAATGAAGTATATTTAAGATGATTATTTATATGCAGGACATTTTCATTTATTATATTTTAGCCTGTTTGGTCTAAAGTACCATTTTTAGATTGGGCTACACTAGTAAAAAAAAAATATATGGTGAGCTGAGAGAGACAAACACAATACATGACAGACATGACAAACTGTGAGTCTGAAACTGCAGCACTGTGGTTCTGTTTATCTGTCAAATGTTCACTGTGGTCAGTTTCAGATGCTGCAGCTCTTTCATAAGTCATAGTTTCAGTTCTTGTTTGTTCAGTATTAATTGTCCTCCTTGTAAATCACAGCTGGACTGACTGGACAGATCCTGACCAAGGAAAATAACATTCTGACTTTGTGCAGTAATCTACACCTGGATTTACTGCCTCTGTCCACAATAATAGACATTATATAGACTAAATGTCCTCTCAAATTAATGTTTATTTGCAACATATTATAGCAAACTATTACATGATCAAAAATAATTAAATTTTTGCAAAAAAAAAAGTCTCCCTTCTGAATGTCTGAGGTCGCCAGAAATGTGTGATGTTGAAATGGGGTCAGAAGACAAAAAAGGTTGGAACCACTGGGCTATGACAACTAAAAATGTTCTGCATAAATAAAACTGTCCTAGGATGAGTTTACAGTACTTACAATAACATCTTATGAGGAAAAAATTCAATAATTATTCAGCTATTTCTTATCCAAACTATTTTATTTTATTTGTTCAACACTTTAAGTCATATATTGATAAAACAACACTTTTTGACCATGATACAAAATGACTGGTCTCCCGTGTCCAGCTGATGTTGAAGACTTTAAAGGCTCCATTCATGGCCCAACACAACAATTGTACACTGTACAGTATTTTACTGTAGCTAATTAACTCACAATGCATTCGATATTAAAGGCTCCCTTAAGTACTATTCAAGCCCATTTCCCTGCCAGTACGAGACAAGTCGAGTCATTAGCTGAAGCCTCCATGCCATTGGTTTCAAATGTAAGCGTCGACGGGGGGCCTCGCTGGTCTAATTCCACAGAATTATCAGAATTGTTTTCACAACACTGATCAGATTATCGCTCAGTGGGGACCTCTTGCAGCATGGTACACACAATTTAGTCCCCCGGGCAGACTTTTCTGAGATTCTTTAACATGTTTTCCACAAGATTTCTTCTATACTGTAGTTGATTGTACTTTGTTTATTCATTTGGATTCTTACAGTTGCCACCACAGCAGTTGTTGGTCCTCCTGTGGTCCACAATCTCCAAACACATCATAAAAGGATGTATGCTCATAGGAACATACGTGAAATCTTTCATTTCAACAAGCACCAGAAGTGGAATCTACACAAGCAAGGTCAATAAGCCAACAAAGCAGTGTTCCAAAACAGATGAAGGTAAATAATCTGTTAAAGGTGAGAATGTTCGCTCATGATTTCCTATATCATAAAGATTATTCCCTCTGGGTGATGTTCTGAAAAACATGAATGATTAAATTAGAAAAAAAAAAACATTTTGGGTGTCTGATTAAAATGTAAAATCTCCCCTCACAGAACATCATTTTTTCATGACGCTATTCACAACAATAACAATAACATTGGTTACTAGAGTTTATAATGTGATGTGATATACATAACTTCGATGTACACATTCTCAGAGGGATTGAAGTTTCCGTTCCATATGCATCTAGGTACACAGGTTATGATCAGAGTCAGGACTAATACATTTTGAAACAGAATAATTTGCTTTGATTTGTTTCAGTGAACACCAAACGGCCGCAGTTGAACAGTTCCACAAAGTTCTACTGGAGAAAGTCTTAAATATTCACTTCTTAATGTTAATATGTAAATAATATTACATTTTAATTCTGTATTTATACAAATATTTATATCAAAACCAAATTTCTTATTTTTCTCTTATATTTAATTTTTCACTCGTTTGTGGTTTTTCTACTCGTCTTTTTCTCTGTGCTTGCTTGTTGTATGTTGCTGCTATTAATTGTGAAATTGGGATAAATAAAGTCGTATCTTTTCTTCTTCATCTTTTTCTTTCCTGTGTTCGTCTGTCACTGTCAGCAGTTAGCATGTCTCTGATGTCACTGTTAAGGGTTGTTGGCAGATTATTGTTAAAATTACACGTATTTTTTAAGTTTGTTCATGTTATTTACATCTTTTGAAAGGATAGTTTGTAGATGTAAACCTTTTCATAATGTAAACTTACTTTTTTTGCTCTAAAACATAGAGAAATGTTTGTAGTTGACATTATTTATATATTATTGTGTTATAATTTTACTGGTTCGGCCCACTGCAGATCTAACTTAGCTGAATGTGGAACTGAACTAAAATGAGTTTGACAGCCCTGGTTTAGATCGATTCAGAGGTCAGAGTATGGATGTACTGGTAAATCAAGGCCGGTGATTCAGATTGGGGAATCTTTACACCACTATACATACATTTAAAGTAGAGGAAAATAAGGGTATGGGTCCCACAGCTGTTCAGGTGACAGTGCTTGTGGTGGAATCGTTCTCATGCATGTGATGACCCACAGTCTATTCACTACAGCTGTGGGAGATGAAGATGAGCAATAAGGCTAATGCTGCACAGTCTGCTGATACACTCGACAACATGTGTGAAAACATTACTCTATGTAAAAGAAGAAACTCAGTTAACGTCATGAAACATAATAGACCAGAGTTTGTCAACCTTGGGGTCTGGACCCCACTTAGGGTCGCCTGAAATTTCTAGTAATTGATTTTTTTTTAAAAATAACTAATAAAAAATATATGGTGAGTTGAGAGAGACAATCCCAATCCATAAAAGACAAACTGTGAAGCTGAAACTGAAACCCTGTGGTTCTGTTTATCTGTCAAATGTTCATTGTGGTCAGTTTCAGATGCTGCAGCTCTTTCATAATTCATAGTTTCAGTTCTTGTTTGTTCAGAATTAATTGTCCTCCTTGTAAATACATAATAAATACATAATCTACACCTGGCTTCTCTGCCTCCGTCCATAATAATATACATTATATAGCCTAAATATCATCTAAAATTCATGTTTATTTGCAACATAGTACAGCAAACTATTACATGATCAAAAACAAATTAAAAAATGTCTCCTTTTTGAATGTCTGGGGTCGCCAGAAATTTGTGATGTTAAAACGGGGTCAGGAGACAAAAAAGGTGGGGAACCACTGTAATAGACATTTAGTTGGATCTAACAGATGTAACAGACATTTTCAACATTTTATAACAGTTTATGCAATAACAATGTGGATATAACATTCTTAATTCATAACTTTTTTATACCAGTGCATCAGCTTTTTGATCACTGCTGAAAGGAAGTGAGGGTGTATTCCTCGTTTTTACATAAACATTAAAGAAGCTGTGATCTGAAATGACCTGTCAAGAGTAGGAGAGGACCCCCCCCCAAAAAAAAAAAAAGAAGAAGAAGAAACTGGCCTTGAAGTAAAAGCCAAAAATCTCAGAACCTGGCCAAGTAATCATTAAATCATCAGTATTGATCAACAACACTGTCGAGCCCCTACAGATAGATTAGGGTCATTGTGTGCTATGGGCCAGCAAAAATCTCTTTCATTGCCCTTTTAAGCTTTATCTTCTGACAGCATGAGTGTGGAGTGAGCTGACTCTTCTGACCCAATCAACCACATGAGATAAATTTGTTTGCGCACATTTTTATTTTCTCTTCATCAGTGCATGAAACAGGAAAAAAGACTGACATTTAAAGACTTGTCATGTCAGGAAACAGTTTTGGAAAGGAACACGGCAGTGAAACATGGCTCCACATGGCAAAAAAACACAGCAGATGTAAAGACTAGTGTCCCAGTCTCCGTTTGTGTCTATGGTGGTCTGCGGAAACACAACAGGATTAAAGTTACATGACAATGTATAGTTTGCAACATCTTCTGTGAGTGGAAAGGCAACAAGGAAATATTGAAAACGTAGAAGACCATCCAGCCTGACACGCCGTGGGCTCTTAAGTGTATATACTCGTATCTTGACATGCGTAATGTAGTGATTCCTATCTCACAGCTGTGTTCACCTGTTTCTACAAACTGAGGGGAAGGTGTCAAGCTCTTTACCAACAAACCACTGAAAAGACTTTTATAAACCTCTAAAGTAACAGGTGTCAAACATAGGGCCTGGGGGCCAAAACCGGCCCACCAAAGGTTCCAATCTGGCCCACAGGATGAATTTACAAAGTGCAAAATGCAAAAATTACCCAGAAGATAATAACAGTCAAGGGCATCAAACTCAAAAATAACAGCATAATGACCTAGAAATAATGACTCCAAATGTTCTTCTTGGTTTAATGTGAGAGAAATAATATGATATTATGCCTCTAAATAATGGTAACACTCATTTTTTCTCTTTGATTTACTGCAAAGAACATTAAATTCTGATTTCCTTTAATAATAAAACATCAATAACCTGAACAAATATGAACAACCTGAAATATCTAAAGAAACATCAGTGTAATTTTAACAATATTCTGCCTGTTTTGTGTCTTGGTAAATCTGATCTGTAATGCACATGGAGAAATCATAAGTTGAGGCAGAATATGGATCAAATTGTATTTATTTTTCTTCAGAAATTTCAGTCTTTTTCCAGTTATTTACATCTATTTTTGTTTTGGATAGAAATATTCTCATCATTTAATGTTATTTTTTGCACTGAAAAATTTGGAGTTGTCATTATTTATAGGTTACTATGCTATTATTTTACTGGTCCGGCCCACTGCAGGGGGCTGACTGTGGCCCCTGAAAGAAAATGAGTTTGACAGCCCTGCTCTAAAGTAACAGGTGTCAAACATATGGCCTGAGGGCCAAATCTGGCTCGCCAAAGGGTCCAATCCAGCCCGCAGGATGAATTTGCAAAGTGCAAGTTAGGGCATCAAACTCAAAAATAGGGCTGTAAGAAAATATCGGTTCTGCAATATATCGAGATATTTCATTTCACAATACCGTATCGATATTAAAAAGTACTATATGGATATTTGTAGGTGTTTATTCAAATGCAGATATTGTGGAGGTTCATTTTTGTTTTTTGTTTCAGTTTTATTTATTATTATTTAACACTCTTTTATTAAATAATGTTAGTTCCTCTGCACAAAAACAATGTTCTGATGTTAGTTCTGAACTAAAACATGAACATTTGAACAAGATCTGAAACTGTAATGTCTGTAAAACAGAATTTAAGTTTTAACACAGGTGATATAACATTAGATCCTGTTCTGATCAAATAAAAATGTTTTTATTATTTGTGCATATTTCTGGTGTAATTCAATTCTTCAAGGAAATAATCATTTAAAAAAAGAAACAAACAAAAAATTGCCTTTTAACAGTATCATGATATATTGTGATATATCATATTGTTTTGTGATTTGTATTGTATCGCCAGATTCTTGCCAATACACAGCCCTACTCAAAAATAATATCATAATAACCTGTAAATAATGACAACACCAATTTTTTTTCTCTTTGTTTTAGTGCAAAAAAACATCATATTATGAAAATGTTTACATTTACAAACTATCCTTTAAACAATAAAATGTGAATTACCTGAACACATATGAACAATCTGAAATGTCTAAAGAAAATTAAGTGCAATTTTAACAATATTTTGCCTGTTACTAAATGTTTTGTGGCTTTGTAGATCTGATCTGTAATGCACATATATAAATGATTAGTCGAGGCATAATATTGATAAAATTATACTTATATTTCTCACTAAATTAAATTTTTTTTTCAGGTTATTCACATCCTTTATGTTTGGATAGTTTGTAAATATTGGCATAATTGAATGTATAATGAATAAATTGAAACAAGGAAGTCCAATGAGTGTGTTTTCTTTCAGGTCAGTAAATGAACAGTTCATTTGATTTCTGTGATTCCACAGCAGAATGTGTGACAGTATTAAACTGAACTGTGTCAGTGAAGGAGCAGATCTGAAAACAGCTGTCAATCAAACTGGATTCAGCCTTTTGACTGATCCTCCAATCAGCAACTGGAATGCCAGCATCTGGCCCAGCTGAGCTCCGCCCACAGCTCCATTCACCCCCAGAGACGCCGAGCTTCTGGGGGCGGGACAATATGGTGTCATTTATCCAATTAGCGTCCAGTTTAGAGTCGTTGAATAAAGCAGTTCCACTCAGTCCCATTGAAGTGCATGGACGCTGAGCGTCTACGGACAAATGCACTGAGCAGAGATGGAATGAACAAACACAGACACGGGAATGGAGGAGAAGTGAACAACATCCAGTCCACTGATCTGGGATCAAACTGATTCTGAACCAACTGGTCTGAGAGATGAACGTGTTCCAACACATTTGGAGTCAGTGAAATGAAAACAACCGAACAGATTTAACCATTTAATTTTTGTAATTTTAGGGGAAGATGAGCTTCCAGTGCAGTCTGACAGAAAACACCTCTGGTCAAATCTCACATAAGTACTAATGATCTAAAGACGCACACACGGTGAGTGTGTTTTGATTACGCTGCCCATTATAACATGTGTTTTGTCACCGACATTGACACCCTTATTCCAGTGAGTCGTCCCAGTGACAGTAGGTCCATGAACACATCCCAGTGTCAGCCTGGCTGAGGCGTCACTGTTTCCCCTGTCATCCACACAGTCTGTGCCAGTGTTTATAATTGCATGGCTATGACTGGCATAAATGGAGCCAGATCCTGCACATGTGTATATTTCAGTGGTTGTTAGTGTGATGGGGCGAGGTGTGAAAGACAGTCCCAGCCGGATTGTTGTTGTAATTTAACACCTTCCCCGCGTTCTCACTACAGTGATGAGTTTTAGACCAGATATGATGGAAGTGTGGACATTGGATTAGACTAGTAAATTAGACGGCAGATATTCTGGGGCCAACGGTGCCATTTTATTGAAAACTGTATTATACTCGACTAGTTTTACGGCTTCAGTTGTAAGAGTTTTGCTTTCGCTCAGTGGTAAAAAGGTTCATTATTTTAGCAGAAAATAAGGGTCAGCATTAGTGGGAATGGTACCTGCGTTAATCATCTTAGAAACGAACACCGAGGTCTAACGCAGCTCTGTATGGAAAAGCTGAATTCAATCACAGAACTTCTACAATATAAAGCAAATGTAATGAAAAATTGATACCACACTTTGAAAACAAGCTAAAAACCCGAATTCATTCCTTTTGATAATTATACATACTTTGAAATATCTAACGTTATTACCTCAGTCTTTTCTGCTTTCATGTGTTATGCCTTGTTATTTATCTCTCAGATGCATACCTTTTTCTTTTTAATCCCAAGCACTTTTAATCACTCATAGCAGCAGCTTCTATTACATTCTCTTCTCAGAACATTACTTTCAAAGTGATGGAAGCTGATGTTTTATGACCTTAATGCTGGCTGCTTTAAAAGAATTAAGACATTATTATTATTATTATTATTATTATTATTATTATTATTATTATTATTATTATTATTATTATTATTATTATTATTATATATTTGAATATTCACTCCCCAGAGACCAGTTTTACCATTGATGTTATGCTGATGTTGTATTCTATATTTTAATCAGCTTTGTACATGTGAAGTTGAGATAAAAGTTTTCAAATACCAAGAAAAACAAGTGTTTAAATCTGTACAGTCCGTCCACTTCCAGGCATATGTGTAAAGGAAGAAGAATGATATTAGGACTTTTTGTCAGAAGTCAGCTCAGGATTTTGACATCAGAGAGCTCACAAGATACAATTGTTCTTGTTCTTTGTTTTTAGATATGCTTTTATGCAAAAACTTTATTATTAGGTTTGTGTATTCTTGATTAAATCTAGCCCTGGAAACTGTGAGTAAACTTAAACAAACGCTGTCAGTACATACAATGAATCAAGACTAATTATTGAGAGAAATAAATGCTTAAAAAAACCAAACTAGAACATTGATGAATACATGAATTGTATTTTTAGTTTGTTTATTTTATTTATATATTTGATAGGGACAATGCAAATTACATAGTATAACTTGTGTGGATCTGCCTCTCCATGTCAGACACACCTCCTCTGTCTGCTTTTAAATCCCTTCTTCAAACCCAGCTTTTCTCCTTTGCTTTTGAAACCATGTGAGCTGTTTGAAAGTACTATCTTTATTCTATTGTTTTTATCTGGTAGTGGTTTATTGTTCTTATTTATTTGTTTGTTTGTTTGTGTGTTTGTTTGTTTGTTTGTTTGTTTGTTTGTTTGTTTGTTTGTTTGTTTGTTTATTACCTCTTACCACCTTCTTTGCAACCCTAGACATTCAAAACGGAGGCATTTTTTTGGGTAAAATTAATTTGTTTTTGATCATGTAATAGTTTGTTATACTATGTTGCAAATAAACATTAGTTTTAGACAACATTTAGTCTATATAATGTCTATTATTGTGGACAGAGGCAGTAAATCCAGGTGTAGATTACTGCACAAAGGGAGAATTGGATTTTCCTTGGTCAGGATCTGTCCAGTCAGTCCAGCTGTAATTTACAAGGAGGACAATTAATACTGAACAAACAAAAACTGAAACTGAATTATGAAAGAGTTGCAGCATCTGAAACTGACCACAATGACCATTTGACACACAAACAGAACCACAGTGCTGCAGTTTCACAACCACAGTGTGTCATGTCTTTTATATATTGTGATTGTCTCTGTCAACTCACCATATATTTTTTATTAGTATTTTTTTTTTATTATTATTTTATCAATTACTAGAAATTTCAGGCGACCCCATTTGAATTCTAGGTGACCCCACGTGGGGTCCCGACCCCAAGGTTGAAAAACACTGGTATAAATCATCCTCAGCTTCATGAGTTGGAGTCTGACTGCAGTCTCTTCTGGTTTCTTGCATTAACATCCTACCCAGCGCAGCCTGAACTCCATCTTTCACACGTCAGTATTCTCCACCATACTCTCCGTCCTTACCCTCCTCTCTTGCATTTGCTTTATATGAGCGGCTCCCTCTCCAAGCTGCCTGCGCTGTCTCTCTAGTGTCTCCTTCAGACTGCAGCTTTGCATGCTCTGCGACAGCAGATCAATATCCCGCCCTCTGTGTCTGGCGAGCAAGGCGTCACCGCTGAAATAACAACGGCTCGGCCTGTTTGTACAGACCAGTCTCTCAGCTCGTCTGGGGTGCTTAGAAAACTCAATGCAAAACAATCTTTTACAACAACAAAAGCTTGTGAAGAACACTCCACTGGTGGCACTGATTGATATGAGGGAATAGATGTTTGACTGATGTCTGACTGGTCTTTCAATAACGTGAGACATGTTAAATCGACTAAAATTTCCTTAGGGGGTCAAATGAGTGTCCATTTTGTCAAAAAAAAAAAAAAAAGTTGTAATAAAGTCATAGAAGTGTGTGTAAATAATACTAATCCATTAGTGCACAGACTACTGATATTCTCTGACAGTGGAAGCTCTATTTTCATAAATACTGGATTTGGAATAGCACGTGGATGTGAAAACTTTTGCTGGTGGACGGACGTGACATTACCCATGATGCTCTGGTCAGTCCCAGTACTTTATTAGGAATAAACTTCTAGACTTCCTATTGCTAATTGTGCTCTTCTTCATAAATGTTAGTATTGTGGATCTAAAACAATCCCAGCTGACACAAAAACACTAAATGTGTCAGTGGACGGATGTGACATGGTTGTTGTGGATCCCATCATACTGATGCTCTGCAGCCATGTCAGCGTTTACACTAATGATCCCTGTGCAAAAACTAGGAGCACTATTATTTATTGGATAGTTTAGCATCAGACTAAAGAGGAAAGAACAATCTAGAATTGTTCTTTCTGTATAAAAAAAAAAATGCTTCTTATTGTAAAAGTGTTGATGTAAACAGTGCTGTGTGCCATTCTTCATGTATGTATTGGTGGAACAGAAGCAGGATGGATCAGCACCATACTCCAGATTGAACCTGTACAAATAAAACATGTGATATGGAGGAGAGAATCTGGGAAGAAAAACTGGGGAATCCAAAAGAAGAGAAGATTTGTTTTTCAGCTCAATTCAGTTCAAATAGAACTTGTTCATTTGTGACATGAAAATATAGCATTAATTGTGCTGAAATTTGTTCATTTTTGAGCTGAAAACATAGTTCATATGAGCATCAACATGTTGAACAGAACTGAAATCCTGTCCATTTGAACAACTGTCATTTACCAACACAAAGTTCCTTTGGATTCACTTAGATTGATTTAATATGAACACAGACACAAATAAGACCTCTGAGCACATTTTAGCCTAAATGTATTCTGCATTGATGAATTCAGTTTTACTTTCTTTATGATCCCAAAGACAGTTGTCGTGCCTTCTGCATTAGGGAAAAAGACAAAAAGACAAAGTGAGACCTGCAGGCCTGTCTGGGATCAATGAGATCCCAGTGGGACAGCGTCAGTGTTCCAGCACTTATTCTGATAATACAACAACATACTATAATAATGCAGCCCAGATGCCAGAGCTCCAAACGCAGGTGCTCAGCGAGCTGGTGTTAATTGCTGCTAATTGATGTTGCAACACATCAAGGCTTATGTGGTCTGTGTGCATTATGGTGTGAACAGGGGGGACTGTCAAGTGTTTCAGGAATATATAGAGTTATGGAGGGGCTTTACATTGGACTGGACTCAGCTTTATCGTATTTAGAGAAAATACACAGAACAAGAGAGTGATGGAACAATGACTATTCCTAGTTCATCAAGCATGTGGCTGTTCTACCCTTGTTGGCTGTGTCCGTTTATGAAAGCCTTTGTCTGATGCTGTGTTCAGACCAAATGTCCCCATGTGAGTACAGCTGCTGGAGGTTTTGTCGTTCATAAGGTGTGAATAATTGCCCTTAAAAGCAAGTTGGAGCTAACACTGCAGCAGTAAACACCAGTAGCACCTGGCTCAATTATAAAGTACAATTATTAGCTAGAATCAAGTCACAGATACAGATGTTAACCCTTTCATGTACAGTGGTCACTCCAGTGGACAGTTCTTCTGCAGCTGTTCTCTTGTATGTTCATGGTTTGTATTGTTTTAGTTCCATATCAGCCAACACACTGGACCATCCCATACACTGGCATTCAGACCAGTACTGTCACTTTGTGTTCTTGATAAACCTGATCTGCTCCAACGTGTTTGAGCGTAAATCAATTGCTTGTTATTGTTATTAGACTATAATTAACAGTTTTTTCTCAAACAAAAAGGTTTTGTTTTTGTTTTTTTTCTTGCATATTTTCTCCAGTATGTTAAAATGTGACATAACATCAGATTAGCAGCATTACAAAAAAAAAAATAAAAATCATCGTTTTCACATGGTACTTCAGTAAATACGTATTTTTTTGCTTCAAAAATTAAACCCATGGTGTCCAGCTGAGTAGACATTTTTACAACTCCATGAAAAATAGGTTCTTAAAAATGTTCCAACCGCATTGTTTTTTTCATGCCTAAAGCGGAATAAAAACACTCCAAAAAAAAAAAAAAAAAACTTGATTATGGTTCTCATAGTTCATGCATGAAAGGGTTAAAGTGCAGCAGGTTGTCCTATGGTTTCATTGATCTGCGTTCATTTGTTTCCTGTTTACTCTGTCATCACAGATGGTGAATCACAAAACCTCAGGTGAACACCCATCACCAGCCTGAGGGGGTGAGCTGAGGAAGATGTCCCACTGTAGCTACCTTTGTGGTCGTTAGCTAACGTCATCAGTACATTTTGTCTTACAGTGTCATTCTGTTTTTCCTCCTCATGTTGTTCAGTTTTCATTCAGTTTTACTCATATAGTGTCCACCACCATAGACTGTTGTCTCACAGCACCTCAAATATTAAGTTCGTTCATTGGCCAGAACCTCTAGGTACAAGCAAAGGGTGACAGTAGGAAAGTGAAATTTAATGGAAAATCCTCTGACAGATCCAGGCCTCGGATAGGCAGCCGTACTCACCCAGTGACAGAAACTCACTGGATCAAATGGTCAGATGGTCCAGTCCAGTCTTGTCCCGCCTCCCTGTAAACAGGAACACAGGATGGTTTCATCAGTTCTTTATAATGACTCCCATCCTTTACCAGCTGAATTCCAGCTCCTTTCCTCTGGACGGAGGTTTTTAGTTCCAGGTGCAGGACACAGCGTTTATAAAAACAGCTGTGTTCTGTCGCTGTCACTGAGCTCAAGAAGAAACAGTAACATTGCACTTTAATTAACTTATTTTAGTTATTTATTCTATTTCTTTGCTCTATTTATTATTATTGTGACTTCGAATTTTTAAATTTTATGTTCTAATCCTGGTTTTTATCCCAGACTGTGTTTATCTTGTCTGGGTTTTTATTGTGTTCTATTGCATCTCGTTTTTATTTATTTGATGTTATTTATTTATTTTATTCTGTTACTTATCCATGCTGCTGTACTGGTGAACGGTGGAACACTGAGCACTTTCTGTCCTGTCTTTTTGTCCTGTCTGTACGCTCCATCCAGTACCTGTCTGACATGTTCAATGTATGTGTAGTTGTAAAACCAAAGCAATCACCTCAACTGCAAAACAAATCTACCCACAGGTACAAATAAAGGAACCTTGAACCTTGAACCTTGAATACCAGCAACTTTACCTTTACTATTTGAAATAATGGTGACAGTCCCTATGTTACCCAGAAATGGTTGTGCAGATGAGAGAATGCTTTATGTTTTTTTTTTTTTGTTCTTTTTTTCTGTTTGTTAATTAATTTCAGTTTTGCTCTGATATATTATCTTACAGAACTGACTGTATTTTGAAAATTGTGTCATTTAATCATCAGTTATTCCATTTTAAAGACAAAACTTTGCAGCTGAAAAAAATGTCAGAAATTTGGTGTGGGGTTTTTTTTTTTTTTTTTTTTGGTTTTTTTTTTTTCCAGCTTTAAAACCACTGATGAGCAGATCAGCTGTCAGTTCCTGCTGAGGATGTTTATCAAAATGTGTAATGATTCAGATTCAGATTCAGAAAACTTTATTTATCCCATACCGGCAGTTCATTTGCAGTTTACCACAGACATCAGCCCACATCCAAAGTGCAACGTGACGAACATAAATAAATCAATGCCCAAATACAGGACAATTGAAAGCAACTATGAATAAATGCTTTTAAATAATCAACAATAAATAATCAATAAATACCAATGCAGACTAAAAGACTAAAAGACCCTAATGGTTCCGCTAATATTTAAAAAAAAAAAAGAAAAAAAATCATATAAAATGACTAAAATGGCTTCTGTCAGAGTTTAAAAGTGTGACAGCTGAAGGAATAAAAGAAGAATAAAAGAAAATGTATGAACATGTGCCAATAAGAACATGTTCATTATAGATTGCTTACAGTTAATTTATTGTAAAAGTTTTAGGTTCATCAAACCATTTATAACAGAGTTACACAATATTTATTCAGTTTAAAGGTCCAGTGTGTAAAATTTAGTTGGATTTGTAGAATTAAGCCATAATATTCTTTACTGTGTTTTCTTGAAACACAGTAATATTTGTGAATATTTCTACAGTCACTAAGAACAGCCTTTAATTTGTTTTGTTTTACAGTTTTATAGCAGGTAGCATCAGGAATTAGAGGCAATAGAATGGCCTTTTAACAAACTGCACCTTCATGATGTTATTTATATGTACTTAAGGTTAGGATTAGGGTTAGGATTAGGGTTAGGGTTAGAGTTAGAGTTAGAGTTAGGGGGGTTTGCAGTTAATGATGTTTTACAGCTTCCAAATTTAACAGAACGACAAAAAGAGAATAACTGCCATTGGTTCCTGTGCTTTGGACCTTGTAGTCAGTCACAGCTGAAGACTATCCTTTTTACAGATCTGAACTACTGCATCTGCACCATCATTTGCATTTTGCAGCTATACGTTGTATAAATTAAGTAGATTTTGTCCTTGGCAAGTATTTCCATTCCACTGAGAAAAGGTCTTACAGAATACACTGTAAGGTGTATGTGTGCTGTTTGTTGATAATAATCTGAATATTTTTGGAGGTGTAACAGTCTCTCCACTCCGACTGGGCTTCGGATGCTTGTATGTACAACCACAGAGCAGATGCATCTAATCCTTTTTTGTTGTTCCAATGAATCAACAATAAAATACCTTCGGTATCCAATGTGTGATACAGGCAGGAGCCAGGGTTTAAATTCAGAGTGAGACGGGTAGTGTACAAGAAATAGATTCACCTTCATGAACTCTTTCGTTTGATCTTAATGATAGCCATTGTATTGGCACCTTTCACAATTCTTTCCGCTTCCTGCAGTCTGCTCAGACTCACCTGGCTGCAGGCCCCAGTCCCTGGCTGCTGCACACAACTTCTTTAAAGAGCTTGAAGGGGTCTTGGAGACGAAGCGAAGCAATAGCAACAGAGGAACTGAAGAGGAGAGGGTAGAGGAAGAGATAGAGGAGTGGGAGGAGGAGGAGGGGAGCTGGACAAGATGAAAGAAACAGCTGTATACAAATGACAGGCTTCCATACCCCACCAACACCACCACCCACCTCCCCCTCCCCTTCACCCCCCCACCTGCGGTGATGTTGCCCTGTGCGGTCATCGAACAGCTTCAAAGAGCCAGGCAGGCGAGGCGAGGCGAGGCGAGCGGCCCCAATCCTCAAAGAGACAGCCTCCCTCTCCTTCTCCGCAAACACCGCGGCCTCCGACACACCAGCACAATCTGCCTGGTCCACGCCACAGCCGCCCCCACCTCCACCAGCCCACACCCCCCTGCGTCCTCCCTGCATGGAAAGAGTCAGGAGGAAAAAGAGAGGAAGCAGAGGGGGATGAAGTGACTTTATCAGACATATACTCAGAAAAGCTACAAGTTGTGTGTCCGACAGTGTTTCCAGTGTGCACTGTCGCTCAATTCATTCACTTTTTGAAATGAAAACCACATTATTTGCCTGACACAAGGCGCACGTAAACGCAGAACTGATTAATCTAGTTCTGCATGTTTGATTGGCACAACTCCGTTTACTAGTGTCAACAAAACTGCAACTTTATGTACATGCTGTGTAGGGATGGGAATCGAGAACCGGTTCTTTTTGAGAACCGGTTCCCAGTAGCTCGATTCCTTGGAATCGTTTGCCTGCTTAACGATTCTGCTTATCAGTTCCACCTTTGTTGTGCGTGCACAATGACGTCACATGTACGCTGCATTGTTTTGGTCAGAAAAGACGACAGCAGGTCCACTGGAACACTGTCAAAGCTTCCATGTCTTCTAAAGGGTGGAATCCCTCCAGTATCCTCAAACATTTGTCCACAGCATGTGATTCATTTACGGGAATGTCACATATTTGATTCGTTACTCAGTGGCGCTTGTGAATGTAGCGGCAGAGTGAAAACCAGTTCTGGTTCCAGCGTGGGCAACAAACGTCGTAACTCCTCAAATACAAGTTTCCGAAGGTAAGAAGGGAAAGGAAATGAGGTGCACAACAACGGGAGACAAGCCGAGTCGAACCGGTTCCACGTGGTAGAAATGTGGCAATAGAGGAATTAGTAAAGAGTCTGTAGTTTCACTTTCACTGTATGCCCCCCCCCACCCCACCCCTCCGAACCAGGCCCAGCGTCATCTGTTCTTATTATTTGTTCATACTGTATATGTTCTATTTTCTGTGCAGATGGAAATATAAAAGACAGTTAATGCAAACACACCCGTTTGTACTCTTTTATTCCCTCACCCAGTGAGAGTCAATAAGGAATCGGATTGATAAGCAAAATCGATAATGGAATCAGAATCGTTAAATTCTAAACGATTCCCATCCTTAATGCTGTGTGATGCCACTCATGTTATATTTGGCTACAAACATAATCAGTGCCTCATTTCATTAAGTCATTATTAGTGATGCGCTTCAGTTTGTTTGGACTGTTTTGTCTGTGAAAAGAAACCAAGCTGTCAACCAACCCTGTCTGACAGAAATCCTGTTCATATGCAGCTAACTGACAACTGCACTTCCATTTTGTTATTAACCCTTTCATGCAGGAATTATGAGAACCTTAATGGGTCAAAACGCAGTAATGTCCCGTCAGAGAGCAACATTTAATTGATCGCCATTCCAACATTTACTTCAATATAAAGTAGCTCGTTGTTTTGGCTAATCCCTTATGGTCCAACTAAAGCAAAGATGAATTTAAAAGTTAAAATGTGGGTCAAATTGTCTCTAAAATGCCCCTTCAGAGAGATTTTGAATATTGTTTTTTGACTCTAATAAAGGTATTTTTCCTGAGTGTTTTTATTCCTCTTTAGGCATTAAAAAAAAACAATGCAATTGAAATTTCTTTTTATGAACCTATTTTTCATGGAGTTGCAAAAATATCCACTCAGCTGGACATCATGCATTTAATTTTTGAAGCAAAGAAACACATATTTACTGATACACTGTGTGAAAAGTATGAAATAAATTTGTTTAATGCTGCTAATCTGGTGTTTTGTCACATTTGAACATGCTCTAATATTAGTTATTATTCACTTTATGGAGATAATATGCCAAAAAAAAAAACTTTTTGTTTAAGAAAAATGGTTAATTACAGTCTATTAATTATAACAAACAATTGATTTCCACTCAAACCTGTTAATGCAGATCAGGTTTATCAAGAACAGCAAAGTTACAGTAATGGTCTGAATGTCAGTGTATTATTATGGGATGGTGCATAAGTGTCCACTGTGTTGGCTGATATGGAACTGAAACAATAAAACCCATGAATATACCAGAGAACAGCTGGAGAAGAACTGTCCACTGGAGTGACCACTGGAGTGACCACAAGAGTGACCACTGTGCATGAAAGGGTTAAAACAACTCTGGTAACATTTCCTTTTACTACAAACATAATCCATGCCTTGTTCAACCTTGTATTTTGTTGTAAGGAAATGTAATTTCTTATTCTGTTTTTACTCAAAAGGCAGAAGGTGGTGGAGATGAAATAAAATATTTTTTAAAATCCCAGACTTTGACAGTAGACAGCAGCATATGCATGAGTGAGGTAATAAAAGAGCCTTGGGTAGGGTTAAAACGGACTGTGGTTTCACTCATCGGCTAAAATTTCCTTAGGGGGTCAAATGAGTGTCCAGTTTTGTCCAAAAAAAAAACAGTTGTAATAAAGTCATAGAAGTGTGTGTAAATAATGCTAATCCATTTGTGCACAGACTACTGATATTCTCTGACAGTGGAAGCTCTATTTTCATAAATATTGGATTTGGAATAGCACGTGTATGTGAAAACTTTTGCTGGTGGACGGACGTGACATTACCCATGATGCTCTGGTCAGTCCCAGTACTTTATTAGGAATAAACTTCTAGACTTCCTATTGCTAATTGTGCTCTTCTTCATAAATGTTGGTATTGTGGATCTAAAACAATCCCAGCTGACACAAAAACACTAAATGTGTCAGTGGACGGATGTGACATGGTTGTTGTGGATCCCATCATACTGATGCTCTGCAGCCATGTCAGCGTTTACACTAATGATCCCTGTGCAAAAACTAGGAGCACTATTATTTATTGGATAGTTTAGCATCAGACTAAAGAGGAAAGAAAAATATAGAATAGTTCTTTGTGTCTAAAAATGCTTCTTATTGTAAAAGTGTTGATGTAAACAGTGCTGTGTGCCATTCTTCATGTATGTATTGGTGGAACAGAAGCAGGATGGATCAGCACCATACTCCAGATTGAACCTGTACAAATAAAACATGTGATATGGAGGAGAGAATCTGGGAAGAAAAACTGGGGAATCCAAAAGAAGAGAAGATTTGTTTTTCAGGTAAATTCAGTTCAAATAGAACTTGTCCATTTGTGACATGAAAATATAGCATTAATTGTGCTGAAATGGTTCATTTTTGAGCTGAAAACATAGTTCATATGAGCATCAACATGTTGAACAGAAGTGAAATCCTGTCCATTTGAACAACTGTCATTTACCAACACAAAGTTCCTTTGGATTCACTGAGACTGATTTAATATGAACACAGACACAAAGAAGAGCTCTGAGCACATTTTTAGCCATCATATATTTTGAGTATTTTTTTTTAATTGCATCTTCATAGACTTTGTTGTGTTAAAACCAAGCCCTGATGCCTTACTATAAAACTAATGGTGTTCTGTCAGAGCCTAAATCTGATCATAAGACGTTTAACATCAACATCACAAACAGGCCGATCAGGTTGTCGTAAAACAAACAAAACACATGGACTGTGAAGGATTTCCATTTATGTTCATACTCAACTTTTCTGCCTTTAGGAAATGATACTAATTAAAAACATTTAATTATATTGCACAGTGTTTATAACAAATTGTAATTGGAGTTGCATTAAAACCATATATGAATGTATTTTCTGGGAGAGATTTTCTGGGTGTGCCACTGCAGCTGGAAATGAGGCTGATGGCAGTCAGAGTTATGTGCACATAAACAGTGGACTAACAGAGTCTGGACAGGAGACTTCTACACTCAAAAAAGTCTATGACAAATACGGAATGTAAACGCCCTATTAACTTATTAACTTCAATAACCGCTGAACACAGTTCGAACGGCTCATTGAACCATCGTGACTCCTAATGATCTGTCCAATCCAATGCTTTTAGCAGCAGAGCTTTCCCCCCTGGAGGCCCACAGAGCTGACATTCACCTGTGTTCAGCAACAATATGCAACAGCAATAATACACTGTAAAAAAAATCCTGTTGTTTTTATGGAAAAAAACTGGCAGCTGTGGTTTCCAGAACAATACTGTAAAAAACACATCCAACTGTAAACACATTTACGGAGTAACATGTAGATTGAACAGTTTAAACATGTAGATTGAACAGTTTAAACATGTAGATTTAACAGTTTAAACATGTAGATTTAACAGTTTAAACATGTAGATTTAACATTTAAACATGTAGATTTAACAGTTTAAACATGTAGATTGAACAGTTTAAACATGTAGATTTAACAGTTTAAACATGTAGATTTAACAGTTTAAACATGTAGATTTAACAGTTTAAACATGTAGATTGAACAGTTTAAACATGTAGATTGAACAGTTTAAACATGTAGATTTAACAGTTTAAACATGTAGATTGAACAGTTTAAACATGTAGATTTAACAGTTTAAACATATAGATTTAACAGTTTAAACATGTAGATTTAACAGTTTAAACATGCAGATTTAACAGTTTAAACATGTAGATTTAACAGTTTAAACATGTAGATTTAACAGTTTAAACATGTAGATTTAACAGTTTAAACATATAGATTTAACAGTTTAAACATGTAGATTTAACAGTTTAAACATATAGATTTAACAGTTTAAACATGTAGATTTAACAGTTTAAACATATAGATTTAACAGTTTAAACATGTAGATTTAACAGTTTAAACATGTATTTTTAACAGTTTAAACATGTATTTTTAACAGTTTAAACATGTAGATTTAACAGTTTAAACATGTAGATTTAACAGTTTAAACATGTAGATTTAACAGTTTAAACATGCAGATTTAACAGTTTAAACATGTAGATTTAACAGTTTAAACACATAGATTTAACAGTTTAAACATGTAGATTTAACAGTTTAAACCTGTAGATTGAACAGTTTAAACATGTATTTTTAACAGTTTAAACATGTAGATTTAACAGTTTAAACATGTAGATTGAACAGTTTAAACATGTAGATTTAACAGTTTAAACATATAGATTTAACAGTTTAAACATGTAGATTTAACAGTTTAAACATGTAGATTTAACAGTTTAAACATGTAGATTTAACAGTTTAAACATATAGATTTAACAGTTTAAACATGTAGATTTAACAGTTTAAACATGTAGATTTAACAGTTTAAACATGTAGATTTAACAGTTTAAACATGTAGATTTAACAGTTTAAACATATAGATTTAACAGTTTAAATATGTAGATTTAACAGTTTAAACATGTAGATTTAACAGTTT
Source organism: Sphaeramia orbicularis (assembly GCF_902148855.1). Taxonomy (NCBI): domain Eukaryota; kingdom Metazoa; phylum Chordata; class Actinopteri; order Kurtiformes; family Apogonidae; genus Sphaeramia; species Sphaeramia orbicularis. Next base: position 1,174,394 of record NC_043969.1, read on the forward strand.
AAACATATAGATTTAACAGTTTAAACATGTAGATTTAACAGTTTAAACATATAGATTTAACAGTTTAAACATGTAGATTTAACAGTTTAAACATGTAGATTTAACAGTTTAAACCTGTAGATTTAACAGTTTAAACATATAGATTGAACATTTTAAACATGTAGATTTAACAGTTTAAACATGTAGATTTAACAGTTGGATTTAAATGGTAAATGTTCTGCACTTCTTTAGCTCATTTTCTCCTCCTTCATGGTGTCCACAGCTCTTTCCAAATCCACCAGGTCCAACTGGGACCAGTTTAGGGTCCAGTGTCTTCCATGGACACTTGGACATATGGACAGTCAGAGCCAGGATTGGAACCACCAACCCTTTGGTTATTGGACGAGGCGCTCTACCAACTCTACCAACCCATTCATTTACAAGTTTAAAATGGTACATTGGTAAATGTTTACGTTTTTATAACTTTATATATATATATATATATGTGTGTGTGTGTGTGTGTGTGTGTGTGTGTGTGCGTGCGTGCGTGCGTGCGTGCGTGCGTGCGTGCGTGCGTGCGTGTGTGTGAAAAAGCAAATATGCCAATATTTCAACATTATGTTCTTTGCAGTTTAAACGGCACCACATTGTTTTTCAATGTACAGTTTTATTTTCTAAAAACAATAGAAATCCATCATTTCTACATGCAGATCTGCTTTTGTTCACATACTCTTCCTGTAAAACTACAGCTGTATTTGTTTTAATCGTTAACACAAAAATCTTTTCAAATAAACAACTTTGTCACTCACAGTTTTTTTATGTTGCAATTTTACAGCTTTTTGATGTTAATTCTACAGTCATTTTATACAGTGTAGAATCATGATGCGATAGATCACAGGTGTCAAACGTGAGGCCCGGGGGCCAAAACCGGCCCCATCAAAGGGTCCAATCTGGCCCGCAGGATGAATTTGCAAAGTGCAGAAGATACTAACAGTCAAGGACGTTGAACTTCAAAATAACAGCATAATAACCTAGAAAGAATGACTCCAAATTGTCTTCTTGGTTTAATGTGGAAAAAACTAATATGACGTCATGTCTATAAATAATGACACCAGTTTTTTCTCTTTGATTTACTGCGAAGAACATTAAATTCTGAGCTCCTTTAATAATAAAACGTCTGACACCAGGTTCAGAATATTACAGTACAAATGCTTATTTAGAACATACCTGTACACACCTGTAAAAGTACACTGTTTTAATCCTAACATTCCTGACATTTGTACTCAGTGGAATAAGGAAACAGTCCCTTTGTTTCATTGTCTGTGGACCTGTGAGGAACTGCAGAATTTTTGGAAAGAGACTCTTAATTTAATTTATAGAGTTACAGAATGTGTTTTCCCTGTGGATCCAAACTGGTGTGTTTTGCACATGTTCCCTGAACAGTTTCAAGTAAGAAACTGGAACTGGAAGAAAAAAGAAACTTTTACATTTTTGTTTATTACAAGTCAAATGAGTTATGTCTTTGAGATGGAAAGGTATTCAGGGACCCACAGCGAAACAACGGATTAAAGAAATGTCCTCTAACCTGGTAATGGACAAGCTGACGAACCTGGATAAAAGAAAGACCACAGACTTTTAGAAGAGCTGGACAGCTTTTTTTTACCGTTTTGAAAGGACTTGTCTGTAGAGTCAGTGAAGTAGTGTCTGTTAAGTACGTTTTGTTGCACTGAGAGTGGGTGCTGTTGTGTGGGTGGGGGGTGGTAGGGATTGATTTGATGTGTTTGTGGGATTTTTTGCCTGTTCTTATAAAACAAAAATAACAGTAAATATATTTATGGAAAAAATAATAATAATAATAATAAAACATCAATGACCTGAACAAATATGAACAACCTGGAATGTCTAAAGAAAAATAAGTGTAATTGTAACAATATTCTGCCTGTTTTGTGTCTGATCTGTAATGCACAAGTAGAAATCATAAACTGAGGCAGAATATTGATCAAATTTTTCTTCAGATTTTTATTCAGAAACTTCTATTTTTTCAGGTTATTCACATCTGTTTGTTTGGATAGCTTGTAAAATGTAAATGTTTTCATAATTTAATGTTATTTTTGGCATATAAAACATTTGGAGTTGTCATTATTTCTAGGCTGTTCTGCTGTTTTTTGACTGGTGCGGCCCACTGGAGGTCAAACTGAGCTGAATGTGAGTTTGACACCGCTGTGATAGTTAATAACCTACAAACTGAAACGTTAACCCTCTGGTATCTGGGTGCACCTTTTAGACACACTTTGCACTTCGTTTTAAAAAACTTCATGTTATTTTTCACAATTTAAATAAGGTTAGAATTCAAAAGTTGTTCATTTTTGCATGATCTTTAAAATTCTGTCCACCAACTCAAATGTGCACATTGTAAACAAAAGAAAATGACCAGACTAGCATCTGTCTGCCAAGTGTGCCTGAAACGCACTATTTCTAACATTTGATCTGTATGATTAGGGCTGAACTGGATTTACAAAAATAAAATCAAGTTAGAGCAGAAAAATAAATCAATATATAATATTTAATAGTTGGATTTATAGGTGTGCATTTTATGCACACTTGGTGACAGGTGCTAGTATTTTTGAACATTTGACCTAGCGCCAAAAATAATACTAATGCAAATTAACCAGTGTTGGAGTTAATCACTGACATATGCCAGGATGAAAAAACCAAATAATATGTGATCCACTTTTTATGTAGTATACTGAAAAAAATTACTTTTTTGTGTTTTTTGGATCCAAAAAAATGGTTTGTTTCCATTACAAACACGGCATTTAAAGGGTTAAAAAAAATGTGACAATTATTGAGTATTTGGTATTTTTTATTTACGGCTCAAGTTGATGAAATAGAAAAAAAGTGTAAAAGAATTAAAAACAAACTGTATGAAAATTTTATTGACATTATTCCAGAAGTGTGCACAAAGGCACACTTGGTGCTTTGTAAGGGCCTTGCTGGACGGGATACCGGAGGGTTAACCAAATAATTATTTTAGACGTGAAGACCTTTTATTAACCTCATAATCTGTATTCAGTTGTTTAGGTTCAGTGTGTACACGCTGTCTTTTATTCGGTTAAAGGATTCTTACATGTGTTCTGTATCTTTTAGTTTAAAAATGTTCTTCAGACCGTCAGTGACAGATATTTTTGGAGACTTTTCCAATTTCAATTCCAGTTTATTTATTTGGGAGGGGACAAAACACATTCATCTACTATCCTAAATATTTTCAATTACCAAAGTTTAAAGAAGTGCTAACTTTAGTCATCAGTCTGTTTGGCCTTGTGTTGTCAACACAGAACATAAAAGAATCAGCAGAACTGTTTTTGTCTCTCACATCCATGTTGAAATAGCACAGTGGTTCTCAATCTTTTTCTGTCGGGCTCCCCTTTGGAGCATGAAAAATCTCCAAGCCCCCCTCAACCCCAACAACACTGTACCTGTGGTGCATTTATTAGTTTTATTGAAAGAAACATCAATATCGTAAGAATACTTTTTACTTTTCCTTGAATAATTTGTTGTGCAAATTAAAAATAACGTAGATTTTTGATTGAACAATACAACTGAAGTCAACAAGACTGCTCTGAGACATTATTTCTCAAAATAAAACCAGGAAATGTGTAATTATCTTACAACTATGACAAGAAGGTACTTTTTTTTTTTTATTTAGAACAACACACATTTTGGTAACAAAGATGAACATTTTAACAATATCAGTGGCTGCAGTGAACCCGTTTACGTTGCACATTTGAGAACATCAAAGTGCAAACTGTACAAACTGTGCAAAACCAGAAACATTGCACATTTTTCTTTTCCAGTCCAGTCCTTGTCCACTCTCCAAACCTAAACTCTTGGTCTAGTCCAGTGACAGATCACCATGGCAGTAGATTTGTTTGTTGTACGTCCCTAAAATGAGTCCAGGGTGCTCCAACACTAAAACATTAGTTCCACCTGCTACATGTTCAAACCTGAAGAAAAAATAAACACCTGGGAATGATCCCATGCCCCCCCGGCAGGCCTTCGCGCCCCCCTGGGGGGCCCCATCCCACTTTTTGAGAAACACTGGAATAATATGAGGGCGCTTCAGTATGAACCTACCAGGATCAGGTTTTCAAAGACTCATATGAATTCCGCGCTGCTCTGTAGTGGAGAGAGCTGGCATTGGCCAACGTGTGACAGACAAGCAAAGAGACTGATGAGGAACAAATGCCAATTTGGCTGCGAAACAGAGCAACCTGAAAACCTGAAGCCCCCCCACCCCACCCCCCTCTGCCGTACCTAACTATGCTGATCAGAAATGACAGTGCCTGGGTGTGGGCCAGGGCCTTTTTTCCAGAAGAGACACATGACGGCTATGGACAGGGCTTTCTTTAGAAAAGCCAGACAGGGTAATCAATGAAAGCCATGTTGTGGTTGTTTTTCAGATTTTTTTCCCGGACATCATATCAGGAACCCATCTCCTGTTTTTGTTGCCACACCACCTGAACCTCCTCAGGCTGGATGGTGGAGGAGGAGGTATTTTGATTTGAGGAGCTAGAAGGATGAGCTCATGCCACTACCTTCAAATGCACACACACACACACACACACACACACACACACACATGTTGTGTGTGCACATACATGAACACCAACCTCTCACTCACTCAGTCCCACCCCTCATTGGCCTGGGCTGGTAAATAAGGCTGGGTGTGTGAGAATCTCATTACCGCAACACAAAGCAGAATTTCCTATGAGGATTGGTGTGTGTGTGTGTGTGTGTGTGTGTGTGTGTGTGTGTGTGTGTGTGTGTGTGTGTGTGTGTGTGTGTGTGTGTGTGTGTGTGTGTGTGAAAGAGAGTGAGACAGTGCTTGTGTATGCAAAAGTGAAATAGAGTGAAAGTGTGCATGTACGGGCATGGCTATTTTAGTGTGTGTGTGTGTGTGTGTGTGTGTGTGTGTGTGTGTGTGTGTGTGTGTGTGTGTGTGTGTGTGTGTGTGTGAGAGTGAGTGACTGAGTGAACGTGTGTGTTAGGTGAGCTCAATCAGCAGCAGGCTGATGGGGAGGGAGCGTGAGGCAGCTGGGGCCTCCTGCCCAGGCCTTCAATTTCCCTCCCAGTCCAGCCACTGGAGTGTGTAATTACTATGGGGCCAGCCTGGGGGCTGGCATGGAAGTGCAAACACGCACATACACACACACACACACACCATCCCTCAGTATCCACCCTACCGCAACCACTACCACCCCCCGAGTCACACACCTCCCACTAATAGCCCCCACACACCCATGATCTCCACACTCACACACACACACACACACACACACACACACACACACACAGTTAAGGAACATGTCAGTCTCCCTCCCCTGGCCTGTAGTTCATCCTGATGCCCCATGTTGCCCTGGGGTGGCTGAGCATCTATGATCCGCAACTGAGAGCACACTATGAAATCCTTCTCAGCTCTCACTTCACAGAAACACTGAAAAGTATCCAGCCCCCACCACAGCACACAGTAGACATTTCATTTTCATCTACACCATGTGTCTTTTGGTGATTTGCTGACAAGTCCATTGTGTTCGTACATTTACAAAGAACTGCAGAAGAGTCTCCTTCAAAGTAACTTCAAGATTTCATTCTGCTGTATATGTTTATGTGTCGCTGGAGCCACTGGCTTTTTATGACACATCACAGCATCTTATAACCTTTATTACAGGAGTGAAAAACTCATGTCAGTTCAGTTCCACATTCACCCCAGTATGATCTGCAGTGGGCCGGACCAGTAGACTAATACCAGCGAAATAAGTAAAATTACATTATGATAATGTTTATTTCTACAACGTTTAGTTAAAAATCTGAAAAATGTGAACAACTTGAAATGTCTAAAGAAAAACAAGTGCAGTTTTAACAATATTCTGCCTCAGTTTATCAGTTTATCATTTACACATGTGCATTACAACTTACATTACATGTACAAATACACAAAATATTTAGTAAAAGGTAGAATATCGACAAAATGGCATTTACGTTTCTCAATACATTTCACATCGTTCATTAGGGATGTCCGATATTGGCTTTTTTGCCAAAAACCAATATGCCGATATTGTCCAATGCTTAATTTCTGATTCCGAAATCTACCGATACTGCTACCAATATATGTGGGATATTAAACTAATTTTCGGTAACATCACATATCTCCTGTCATGGAATTAACACATCATGCCTAATTTTATTGTGATGCCCCATTGGATGCATTCTCAAATGCAACAAGGCTTTCAAAATGTAAACACTGTCTGTGCAAAGAATACATACTTCAACTGAAGTTGTGCAAAAAATGCCATATTTATTTCTTTTCTCTCCCTCCCTCCATGAGTCTATTACAGTGTGGCAACTCTACTGTACAGTTTTGAAAAGTGCACATTTCTTTCAGCTACAAACAATGTTTCATTTACACGTCGGTAAATGCCGGCGAAATCAAGGCATGATTTTATCAGTTTTAATGATAGGCAAAAAAAACGCTAACGATATTCACCGATATTACATTTTTATGCCAATATCCCTATCGTTCATATTTGTTCAGGTTATTCACATTTTTTGAAAAATGTTTTTGTTCATATAAACATTTTCTTGTAATTTCACTTTTTTACACTAAAAAAAAGAAGATAAAATCTGCAGTTGTCATTATTTACAGGTTTTTATGAAAGTGTTTTTCTGATCTGACTGAACTGAGATCTAACTGGTTTATATGTGTTTGTATGGAACCTGAAATAAAATGATTTTTACACCATTGATTGTTAATATCTTTAGTGTACTTTTTGCATTTCACAAATTCATCCTGCCCAGATTGGACCCTCTGGTGGGCTGGATTTGGCCCCCGGGCCGCATGTTTGACACCTGTACTTTATTATGACTGGAAATAACCCCTCATTCTACACCAACCCAGTCTCACATCAAAATGTGAAATAGTTACGTTTATCCACAGTGAAAAATGTATCAGTTTCACGATTAGGGCCTGAAAATTGTAAAATGTTCTCGTTTTTTTATCCCATTCGTTTGCATTGGCCTGCAGACGGGTCATATTCTGTTACCTGCACTTGAACGCATCACAGCACAGACTCACTGCATGGTTTTCTCTTGTAAACACATTTGGTTAATGGTCCTGTGTGTTAGATTTATTGGGATTCTAATTGCAGAAATTAAATATAATATTCTTAAATATCTTTTCATTCTCATATAATCACCTGAAAATGAGAACTGTGTTTTCTTTGCCTTCTAATGTGTCATTCATACCTACAGCCAGAGTTGGTCCTTGGTTTCTACCATAGCTCAGGACAGACTTGACCTCATTTTCTTTTCATTTTATCATGTGTGGGCCCCAGTCAGAATGAGCCAAACACGGTACCAAATAGATGTAATAGTAATCTACTACAGCTAATGAACCACAATAGTGTAATTAGACTACTTTACATTTGTTTACTGAATATCGTACAGTTAAAGACACGCTGTTCCGAGGCAGATGAACGTGTCATCAGAAACGTACGCTTTTCAGAGCTGGAGACTGAACAGTATTGTCTGTCTGAAATCAGAAAAGAGCTCAAATATTACAGAAAACAGTTTCAAGTTATTGTTCCAAAGCATTTTCAACTTCATTGCCAAGTTTAAACTTTATTTTAAAAAAGTAACAAAAACTGAAGCAAATGTAATAAGTTAATTTGATAAAGTACACTGTAGCCCAGAAAGTTGTTATAGTTTTGTTTTAAGACACGTTCCTCTTTTTATTCTTATGGATACACATCAGTAACAGGGCTGAAAGATACATTGTTATCATGTCTATATCTACATATGAACATTCAAGATATTAATATCGAAAAAGCAACGATATAAACCGTATAAATCTCTGCAGTAAAAATAAATAAATTTCTGCAGTAAAATGTTTGATTTGTAATTAATTTATTCATCTTTTATGTTAATGTTGATGACTGGCAGTGAGTTCTTATGAATAAAACTGCACTTTCCACATTCTTTTGTATTATGATGTTTGTATTTTTCTGAAAAATGCTTGGTTTTCACCGAACCCGTAGTCATATCATATCATATCGTATCGAGACATCTGACATGAATATCAAGATATGAAATTTTGTCCATATCGTTCGGCCCTAATCAGTAATCAGCTCTAAGCAGGTGCAATGATCACAGACTGAGTCCCAGCTATGCTTTATCTATCAAGAATACATGACATTGTCACAACCATGTCACAGGAAGAGGTAAAAATATGTTATTACGACCTTAAGGGCCACAGTGCATTTCTTGTAGTTACATTACTCATACTATTTAACGGTAACAGTAGAACCACAACTCTGTATTCTTTTATGCTTCAAAATGAACCTTTCCGACACTGCAGGGTTTTTTCTTCTCACTACATGTGATTGTGTTTTTATTGGCCCCTGTCCTAGATAACAAACAGTTAACCTATTGATTTAAACTGGTCAGTTTTAACAAAAAGCCTAAAAAAGTTGTGTCATTGCTCAGGGCTACGGGCTACAGTGTGTCATGTTCAGTGCAGTCCACTAGGCCGGGCACGCTGCTGAGTCTGAGCTTCATTAGACGAACAGTAGAACGCTTCAAATAAGGGTGTCAGCCTTAAGGCTCAGCGGCACTTTGGCTTCTAATGGAGTCCACAAGGTGGCACCTTAAGGTGTCAGGTATTCCCTGGGGAGTTTCAGGTTCACAAAGTACAGGCAAGCACAATTAACACTTTCCACCTTTGCGAGTCTTGCCAGTATCGTTACTCGTAGCAAAAGGATATAATTTAATACCCGATTTAGATTATTGCAGTATAAATGGCTAATGAGAACTTAGATCACACCAGTGAAATTAAATAAATATAATGGGAATATCCTGGACATATGTAGAAAATGCATGGAGGTGAAGGGAACATTATTCCATTGTGTGCGGCAGTACAGTAGGATCAGATCTTTTAGGGAGGAGGTTAACCCTTTCATGCACGAATTATAAAAACCTTAGTCGAGATTTTTCTCCTGAGTGTTTTTATTCCTCTTTAGGCACAAAAAAAACAATCCAATTGATTTTTTTATTTTTATTTTTATTTTTTTTTAATGAACCGGTTTTTCATGGAGTTACAAACACATCCACTCAGCTGGATACCATGCATTTAATTTTTGAGGCAAAGAAACATGTATTTAAAACCCATCATCAGAACGTCATATACTGTGTGAAAACTGTTCATTCATTCATTCTTTTTGTTTATTTCGAGCATTTACAGAATACATGCAAATTCAAAATTCCAAAATCATTCATCTACACTCGAAAAGGAGTTGGAAGAAGAAAAACTATGAAACAAAAACATTTTTCATGCAAATAATCTGGTGTTTTCTCACATTTTAACATACTCTAATACTAGTTATTACTAACTTCATGGAAATAATATGCAAAAAAACCCAAACTTTTTTGATTACGAAAACTGTTAATTATAGTCTAATAACAATTAGCAACTGATTTAAAGCATGTTACTGCAGATCAGGTTTATCAAGAACAGCAAAATTACAATAACAGTATGAATGTCAGTATATTATGGGATGAAGCGTAAGTGTCCACTGTGTTGGCTGACATGGAACTAAAACAACAAAACCTATGAATATACAAGAGAACAGCTGGAGAAGAACTGTCCACTGGAGTGACCACTGGAGTGACCACTATGCATGAAAGGGTTAAAATGGCAAAAGAAAACATGACTTTGAAGATCGTTCCAATGGATCCTACACTTTTTGTTTTAGGACTTTACCCAAAAGGTCATAAATACCACAAAAGTGAACACATATTAATAGATCGGTGTCTTTTATACGCCAAAAGATCCATTGTAATGTTTTGGAAACAGACCAGCAGGCCCAGTATTACATACTGGGAGAAGCAAACGTTGACAACTTTTCCTTTGGAGAGACTGACGAACATACGAAAAGGAAGGAAAAGAGATGTTTGAAAAGATGTGGGAACCTTTGAAGATATTTGTTAAAAGTGTTGATTTAGGAAATGACAATGAGGAGGAATAAATATTCAGCTGTGTAAACCTCACAACAGGGTTCATGAGTTCAAATAGCTGGAACTGTAACAGGGCGTTCAGTTATGCACAAGTGTTTTTGGCTGAGAAGTTTGTGATGTGTATGTGTATTGTTTATTTGTAATTTTTTGTTTGTTTGTTTGTTTGTTTGTTTGTTTTTACTTGTGACACTTATAATGTTGCAGGTGCCTTTGTTAGTGAGGTACAGGTCTATATGTGTTTATATTTACAAGTGTATGTGTGTATATATTAAAAAAAAATGTTAAATATATTGTAAAAAAAAAAAAAAAAAGGCTGTAATTTGTACATAGGTATTAGAGATGGTGCGTAACCATGACATTAAAGAATACTGGAAGTGGTCAAAGTGCCAGAACTGAGGCAGGAGCTTGTATTATACAACTGTAGATACAGAGGGAAGGAACTTACAGACTTGTCTACAGTCCATAGTGTTCAGACTAAAGCTTACAGGTTCCAACCACAGACAAAACTTCAAAACAGATCACAAATATTTCAAAAATAGATCTTATGAAAGGCCTGGTAATTTCCTCAACCAGCTGGGCACTGCAGTTTGATCAAACTTCATTCAAACAGAAAATAATACATTTGTTGAGGACTATTTTCAGGTGATTTATCCACAGTTGGTTTATTTCCAACAATAGGGAAGCGTATCTGCTGCAATGAAAAATACAGGCTACAAATAAAGTGAAGGAAAGCTTTTGGTATTTACTGATGGTTTCATCACCATCAGCCTCATGGACCACAGTTTAGTCTACACATAAAGGATGGACTCTTTTTTTTCTTTCTTTTAAGTGTATGTGTGCTTAATAAAAGTGTATTTAACCCTTTCATGCACAGTGGTCACTCCAGTGGACAGTTCTTCTGCAGCTGTTCTCTTGTATATTCATGGCTTTTGTTGTTTTAGTTTCATATCAGCCGACACAGTGGACGCTTATGCACCATCCCATAATACACTGACATTCAGACCATTACTGTAACTTTGCTGTTCTAGATAAACCTGATCTAACATGTTCGAGTGTAAATCAGTTCCTTGTTCTTGTTATTAGACTGTAATTAACAACTATTTATTTATTTTTTGGCACAATATGTCCATGAAGTGAGTAATGACTAGTATTAGAGTACACTACAAACAAAAAGTTAAGGATATTTCTTCTTTTTTTTTTTGGTCTTTTTTTTTGTTGTCATTTTTGCCATTTGTAAATAAAACTATGTCTGGTAATTTTTAAAAAAAATGTGTTTCAATTCAATTCACACATAAAAAAGTAAAAAGTGTTGTGCAAGAATCCCAACTGAAAAAAATAGTCCCAAAATTAAAAATATCCATAACTTTTTTTTTTGTAGTGTATGTTAAAATGTGAGAAAACATCAAATTAGCAGCATTTAATGTTTTTATTTCATAGTTTCACAGAGTTGATCAGTAAGTACATGTTTCTTTGCTTCTAAAATTAAACACATGGTGTCCAGCTGAGTGGACATTTGTGCAACTCCATGAAAAATAGCTTCATAAAAAAAATAATACTAACAATTGTATATTTTTTTAATGCCCAAAGAGGAATAAAGAAAAAAATATTGATTAATGTTCTCATAATTCATGCATGAAAGGGTTAAACTGTAAAAATATAAAACATGGATGTTAACTGATGTTTTTAGTGATCGTAGTTCCCCTTCTTTGATACTGTTTTTATTCCAGGTTTTACAAACAGCCTCTGGATCAGAGTCATGCAGACTTTTACTGGAGGTCAGTGGATGTAAGCTGGATGGGTAATGGCCTCAGAAAGTCAAGAAAAATATAAGAAAGAAAGTTCATTGTGACTGAACATAGCAAAGAGTTGGACATCTTGTTTTTGTTTTTCATTTTATTTCTAATCAAGGTATATATTCCTTTATTTGAAACTGATTACCAAAGCTTTAGAGAAAACTAACCAAAGTCTTCCAAGATTTGATGAGAAACTAAATGGAAATTTAAAAATGACAGAACATATTTTAACCCTTTCATGCGTGAATTAAATGAGCCTTAATCAGCATTTATCTCCTGAGTGTTTTTATTCCTCTTTAGGCATGAAAAAAACAATGCCACTGAAAATTTTCTCATGAACCTATTTTTTTATGGAGTTCCAAAAATGTCCGCTTGACACCATGCGTTCAATTTTTGAGGCAAAGAAACATGGATTTACTGATATATCGTGTGAAAACTATGAAATAAAAACATTTTTAATGCAGCTAATCTGCTGTTTTCTCATATTTTAACATACTCTAATACTAGTCATTACTCACTTCATGGAGAAAATGTGCAAAAAAGAATTTTTTTTATAAAAACAAAAAAAAAAAAAACAACCTGTTAACTGCAGTTTAGTAACAATGACAAGCAATTGATTTTTTTTTTTTTTTTTTGATTTTTTTTTTAGTTTAGTTTATTTTGAATATGCAAGAAGACCGGCTTTTTATGGGCCACCGGGATGCTCTGTTTTATTGGCCTAGTCTTTTATTCCTGAGGCAGTATTTTTATTTTTTATTGGACTGTCTTCTCTCTGTAGCACTTTGAGATTCTGCTGAATGAAAAGTGTTTTATAAATGCAATTTATTATTATTATTATTATTATTATTATTATTATTATTATTATTATTATTATTATTATTATTATTATTATTATTACTATTATTACTACTACTATTATTACTACTACTACTATTATTACTAATATTATTACTTAGTCTTTAGAAATAAAATAGGTAGTAAGAGGTCATGGAAGAAAACAAAAAAACAAAAGCAAAACTTACACATTTACATAATTTCATTTGCACATTCAAAAAGGAGTGGGAGGAAGTCTAATTTATTTAATCCCACCCCTTCAACACTCAAACATGTTAGTGCAGATCAGGTTTATCTAGAACAGCCAAGTTACAGTAATGGTCTGAATGTCAGTGTATTATGGGATGGTGCATAAGCGTCCACTGTGTCGGCTGATCTGGAACTAAAACAATAAAATCTATAAATATACAAGAGAAGAGCTTTGAATGACCGTCTACTGGAGTGACCAGTGTGCATGAAAGGGTTAACATCTAATATACAGAGGATGGTTCAAATGCATACTAGGTGTTTTCGGATTACTGGCGTGTGCTAACAACTTACGGTTTTCTAAATCCGTGGGTGGGTTGTGTGCGTTTGTGCACACTCACAAAACAGGCAGACTTGAGAGGAGCTTCTTCATAAAAGCACATTTAAATGGGACACACACTTACAACGTGTGCCTGACAGCATCTAACAGCGACACTGTGGGTCTGTTCACATTCTGTTATCTTACGTGTGTGTGTGTGTGTGTGTGTGTGTGTGTGTGTGTGTGTGTGTGTGTTGCCACCCTTGTCCTCCTGGGCACAGCAGGAACACACATACACACACTCACTGGTGGGCCCTGGGACAGGCAGACAATTAAACAGGTCAGCGTGGGGTAACCTGGGCCGGCCTGCGGGGGGCGGTAGACACACTGCTGGAGGTAGCAGGACAGGCGAGAACAGCAACACCTCAGACGGACATGCTCTGTGTTTCACAGGCAGATACTCAGGGACACACACACACACTTGTAAATCCGCCCACACACCATGCATCTCACCAGCAGGAGAAAAAGATGATTAAGAAGTTAGAGAGTGGAGGATAACGACTACATCTGGACACTGACCTCAACCCTGAACGTCCCAAATTTACATGAAGAGACTGTTTCACACCTTAGTACAAAAAACTCAATGAAACATGTTTGAAAATGAAAAACTAAAGAAATAAATAAGTGATGTTTTTTCTTTTTTTTTCTTCTTCCAGGAGATTTTAACCTTTCAACTAAATTTTGGATCCAAATGCCTCCTGTTGAAGGACCTGA